>NC_140494.1:113267380-113442380 GCF_964271855.1 Acomys minous
CAGGCTCACCCCCCCCCACCCACTCACCACCCACCACCCCACCCACTCACTCACTCACCCACCCACCCACCCACCCACTCACCCACCCACCCACTCACTCACAACCCACCCACCCACCCACTCACTCACCCACCCACCCACCCACTCACTCACCCACCCACCCACCCACTCACTCACCCACCCACCACCCACCCACCCCACCCACCCACCCACCCCCCCACCCACCCACCCACTCACTCACCCACCCACCCACCCCCTCACCCACCCACCCCACTCACTCACCCACCCACCACCCACCCACCCACTCACCCACCCACCCACTCACCCACCACCCACCCACCCACCCACTCACTCACCCACCACCCACTCACCCACTCACTCACCCACCCACCCACCCACCCCTTCACTCACTCACTCACCTACCCACCCCCCACCACCACCCACCCACCCACCCACTCACTCACTCACTCACTCACCCACCCACCCACTCACCCACTCACTCACTCACCCACTCACTCACCCACTCACTCACACCCACTCACTCACCCACTCACCTCACTCACCCACTCACTCACCCACCCACCCACACTCACCCACCCACCCACTCACTCACTCACTCACTCACTCACCCACTCACTCACCCCACCACTCACTCACTCACCCACTCACTCACTCACTCCACCCACCCACTCACTCACTCACTCACCCACTCACTCACTCACTCACTCACTCACCCACTCACTCACCCACTCACTCACTCACTCACTCACTCACCCACTCACTCACCCACCCACTCACTCACCCACCCACCCACTAACTCACCCACCCACCCACTCACTCACTCACTCACTCACTCACCCACTCACTCACTCACTCACTCACCCACTCACTCACTCACTCACTCACTCACCCACTCACTCACCCACCCACTCACTCACCCACCCACCCACTCACTCACCCACCCACCCACTCACTCACTCACTCACTCACTCACCCACTCACTCACTCACTCACTCACCCACTCACTCACCCACCCACCCACTAACTCACCCACCCACCCACTCACTCACTCACTCACTCACTCACCCACTCACTCACTCACTCACTCACCCACTCACTCACTCACTCACTCACTCACCCACTCACTCACCCACCCACTCACTCACCCACCCACCCACTAACTCACCCACCCACCCACTCACTCACTCACTCACTCACTCACCCACTCACTCACCCACTCACTCACTCACCCACTCACTCACTCACCCACTCACTCACTCACTCACTCACTCACCCACTCACTCACTCACTCACTCACTCACCCACTCACTCACCCACTCACTCACTCACTCACCCACCCACTCACTCACTCACTCACTCACCCACTCACTCACCCACTCACTCACTCACCCACTCACTCACTCACCCACTCACTCACCCACTCACTCACTCACTCACTCACTCACCCACTCACTCACCCACTCACTCACTCACTCACTCACTCACCCACTCACTCACCCACCCACTCACTCACCCACCCACCCACTAACTCACCCACCCACCCACTCACTCACCCACTCACTCACTCACCCACTCACTCACTCACCCACTCACTCACTCACTCACTCACTCACCCACTCACTCACTCACTCACTCACTCACTCACCCACTCACTCACTCACTCACTCACTCACTCTGTAACCAGGCTGTCCTCAAACTCAGAGATCTGCCTGCCTGGCAAATCCACCACCCATGTGCTAGGATTAAAGGCATGTACCACCACCGTCAGGCAGGCGATCATTTGCTCCTATACACACTGTGTGTGTGTGTGTTAAACTGTAAATAATTGAAGGATGAAATAAAAATGCTTCATTTCTCTGTCCTTTTTGTCACATGGCATGGAACTCTTAGTATAGTAAGTATTCTAAAAATGTTTGTAGAGGAGAGAATTAGGCAAAAGTGCCTTGGATTCATGGCTTGAACGTCACAGTTCACATCTGGAATCGTAGAGTGCACTGTTTACACTGAGCCAATATCTGGTTAATGGAGGTTTGATCATTTTGTACTAAGCTGATTGTAACAATGTGAGTTCCCTAGAGTCGCCATCTAAGCACAGAGGGCTATTGATTGACTCTGCCAAGTGACAAACAATTCTGACATTTCCAGTTTTGTACCCTGTATATTTTGGGCACTCAAGTCGAAGAAAGGTTGACATCGATAAGGATTCTTAGAACCCTAAAGGAGTTAGGATAAGGAAACCCAGCTAGAGTAAAAGAGCTGTTTATCTTTGGAAGCTTTACTGGTACTTGCAATAAATGCATTTTATAGGATGTTACAAATCAGACTTCCAAAATAAGGCATTGAAAAAGAGGCCTTTAATATAGCATTAGATGTAGATATTTTAAAAGTTCTCATTAATTAAAAAAAAATAACTTTTTTTAATACCTTGGTCCTAGATTAAAAGTCTAAGTGGTCTTTTACTTTTATTTTGTTATTCATTTATTAACTGATACAAGAGATAAAGATCAAGCATATTAATGGTACACCATAAGATGTCTCGATATGGATGGTAAAGGTTCATCTTCACTGTCAACCTGACTGGATTTGGAATCATCTAGAAGACACACTTATGAGGTGTCACTGAGGGGAGACCCAACTTGGCTAGGGTCTCGGACTTAATAAAAAGCGGACAAAGGAGGAGATGATCTGAGTTCCAGCTCTTATTTTTCCATGCTTTCTGACTGCGGACACCACGTGACCAGCCACGGCTGGATAGAGGAGATGGGTGCCCGTACACAATCAAATTCTATTCTAGCACTGAAAAAAAGTTCCCTTATGTGCAGCAACATGTGTACACCTGGAGGCAATTATGTTATGTGAAATAAGCCAGACACAGAATGGCAGGCTCCACCCAACCTCACACCCCTCTGAAGTCAAGAGTTGATCACTAGAAGTTTACGGCTCCTATGGTAATGCCTTTTTTTTTTTTTTTTTTTTTTTTTTTTACCAAAATTGACTGCATCTCATCGTCACCCAGGGGCCAACAGAATTTCTTCCTGTAGACTGCTTCTGTCAGCTAAGTGTAACAGAGATGAGAGGCGACTAACATGTGTACACTGCGTGATGTTTAGATCAGGTGAAACAATTATTTCTTTATGGTGAAACATTCAAAATACATTCATCTAGCTTTTACCTACTCGTTTTTTTTTTTTTTATCATTATTGTTTGTGTAGGGCTGGAGGTTGCACACAGTGGCTCGTGCATGCTAGGCAAGCACTCTTCCGTTGCCCCTCATGCTTTTCTAGTTTTAGACTTGTATAAAGTTGTCCTTATCTGTAGTCATTCTTTGTGTAAAAGCACATCAGAATTTCCTGGTCCTGACAAATTATACTTTTAAACATACTTAGAACGTGCCCCTATTTCTTTCTCATCGCTACTTTACCTGGTCTTTGGAAACCTATAGCATTCTCAACCTCTAGTGATCAACTCTTGACTTCAGAGGGGAGTGAGGTAGTGAGGTTACATGAGCCTGTCATTCTGTGTTTGGCTTACTTCACATAACATACTTGTCTCCAAGTATGTTGCTGCAAATAACAGAACTTCATTTTTTTTTTTGTTCTAGAATAGAATTTGATTGTGTATATGCACCCCATCTCCTCTGTCCATCCATCAACTGATAGACACGTAGATTTTTTTTCCATTTCCTGGCTGTTAGGAATTGTGCTATAGTAACACAAAAGTATGACTGTCTCTTTGACACGCTGATTGCATTTCTTCCGACTACTTCCTGTAATAGGGTCACTGGGGTCATTTAATAGAGCTCTTTAACTTTGGAGGAACCTCTCTGATAGTCTTTGCATGTTGTGCTTTTTCACAGTCCCCTCCAGGGTGTGCAGGATCTCCCTTGTCTTCACACCCTCCCTGCCAGTTGTTGTCTTTAGACCTGTCAGTTATAGCTATTGGGAGATAGGGAGGAACATCTTACTGAGGCTTCTCTTTGCACTTCCCTGATGATTAGCAGTGTTGGTCATTCTTATGCACTTGTTCCAGTTTGATGTACCCTCTTGGAAAATGCCTATTTCGATCCACTGCCAACTTCTAAATTGAATTACTTGGTTTCTTGGCTCTTGAGCCTCTGGAATGCATTATGTGCTCTGGTTGTCAGCTGTCTGCTTTGCAGCCATTCTCTTCCATCTCATGGGCTGCCTCTGGACCCTGTTGATTTTCTCTTGTGTTTTTGGCAGAAACTTTTTAGTTTGCTGTAACCTCATTTGCATACTTCTACTTTCTTCTGCTTTTGAAGTCCCCCGCCCTCTCTTTTTGAGACAGGGTCTCTCTGTGTAGCCTTGGCTGTGCTGGACTCCCTTTGTGGACCAGGCTGGCCTTGAACTCACAGCAATCCACCTGCCTCTGCTTCCCGAGGGCTGGGATTAACGGCATGTGTCACCACACCTGGCTTGAAGTCTTGTAAAACATTTTCCATCTTATTTCATTGTTCTGATATTTCTCCTATTATGTTTTTCTTATAATAAGAAATAAAATAAGAAAACAAGTTTCTTATTTTCAGGTTTTACACTTAAGTCTTTAAGGTATTTCTGAGTTGATTTTTGCACTTGATCAGAGACAAGGGTCTAATTTCATCCAGATATCTTGCAAACCATTTATTGAAAGACTGTCCTTCCTGCACTACATGTTCTTTCTTTCTTTTTAAAAATATTTTATTTAATTTTAATCTATGTGCATTGGTGTGAAAGTGTCAGATCTTGGAGTTACAGACAGTTGTGAGCCACCATGTGGGTGCTGGGAATTGAACCCCGGGTCCTTTGGATGAGCAGTCAGTGCTCTTAACCTCTGAGCCATCTCTCCAACCCACATGTTCTTTCATTGTTGTTTCCGTGCTTGTTCGTGTCCTGCGATGGGGTCTCTGAAGACCATGACTTCATGGAACCCACTCTGCAGACGAGGCTGGCCTCATCCTTCCTGACATCCTCCTGCCTCTGCGCCCTGACTGCAGAGGACTGCAGGCATGAGCAGTCATGCTTGGCTTCCGAACATATTCTTAGCATCTTTGCTAAAATTCAGTTGGCTAAACATAGGTATCTTTCAGGTCTGTTCAAGGCTGAGGCAAGAACATCCAACTTCAAGGCTGTGCTGTGACAGACTTTTTTTGGGGGATGGACAACACACACATCTATTCAGTCTAGAAAGGGAGCCAACTAACCAAACAACCAACCAACCAACCAAACAAACAAACAAAAACTAGGAAAGATCATATTGACTGAGGTAGTTGAGACCCAGAAAGACAAACGTCACATGTCCTCCCTCATTGGAAGCTCCTGGCTCTTAACCTTCTAATGTGAGCACATCGCCGGTAGTTACTATAGCAACCGGGAAAGTACATGGGGCCATTCCTGAGATAGAGGCATTGAGGACAAAAGGGAGGGGGATAGCAGGGCACAAGGATCTGATCAGGGAAATGAGTAAAGGGGGGGGGGGCTCCTTGGGGAGGGAGAGGGAGATAAATACAGAAGGTGGGAAAAGGGGAATGGTAGGATATAAGTTATCTGATGGGAAAGGGGGGGCTCCTTAGAGAAGGGGGAGGAGACGGAGGAAGAAGATGAAGACAGATGAAGGAAGGAGGAAGGTAAAATAACAATGTGGACGGCTGAAAAGCACAAGGAATCATATTATTCATCTAAAAAACAAGAGAAAAGAAAAACCTATGATGCTTGAAGGTCAGTGTGTGTGTGTATATATATATATATATATATGTATATATACATATATAGTTTTAATGAACTTTTCTCACCTGACCTGCCAGCAGGAACCAAAGGCCATCTAAATAGCAGCTAGTGGTTCTGAGATTTGTTGACTATTTCCGACACGTTGGCCAAAGGAAGTCATAAATCTACTTTTGCCACCACAGAATGCCACAGTCATGTACCACTCCAGACGCATAGCGATTGTCCGTATAAACGGCGGGTCTTTTGTTTTCGGCTAAGTGGCACGGCTAGACATTCAGCCCTCTGAGCAGATGGAATCCCAGGCAGTTGAGCACTCTAGGGCACGTCAAGAGTGGAGGGAACTGCGTATCCTGCAGGAAAATGTCCTTGTTCGTCTAGTGAGTAAGAACTGTCAGTAAACAAAATCAATCCTGCGTTCTTGATAGCTGTTTCCAATATGTCTCTTCTAAGGGCAAGAAGTCTATGGTTTATTTGAGTACAGTCATGTTTGGCCTCTTCTAGTTCACACGGTAAAGGGAGCGAAACAGCAGGACCTAGGGAGTCGCACAGGGGAAACACTGACGATGAGAGCCGACGTGTCTCCTAGGTGGTCAGGCTACTTGCTGAGGAGTGCTGGCCGCCATGGGGAATTAGCAGAAGTTCCACAAAATGAGGTGCGCAAGTGGGCGAGAGGAGAGCCTGCGGCTTTCAGACGGCAGCGGCAGCCGGCACCCAAACAGGGCAGGGTCCTGTGACTGCTGGATCTAATTGCTGACTGGGTCGTGTCTTTCCCCTGTTTCTCATGCCCAAAGCATTTCCTTTTCTTGAGTGAACAGAGCAGGAAGAAGATAGGATTATAGTTTAGTTGTACTTGGGCAGGGGTCTGCTCTAAAGCTGTCTTTGGGTCTTTTTTTTGTTTGTTTGTTTGTTTTGTTTTGTTTTTCGAGACAAGGTTTCTTTGTATAGCCTTGCCTGTCCTGGACTCACTTTGTAGACCAGGCTGGCCTTGAACTCACAGCGATCCGCCTGCTTCTGCCTCCCCAGTGCTGGGATTAAAGGCGTGTGTCACGACCGCCTGGCTTGTCTTTGGGTCTTAATTGCTGCCCCTTCCCCCAGGCCGAGGTATTTTGTATCTGGTTGGTCCTGTTTAAGTTCTTTATATAGTGACCAGCAAATTAAGGAATAGTTTAGAATTCACTTTCAGTAATAGCTAGTTAATCCTAAACCTCCTCTTAGTTGTTTGTTTGTTTGCTTGTTTGTTTTAGGGGTAGGAAATCTCCTTAGAGTACAAATATGGTTAGGAATTTTGAGCAATTTTGGTGGATTACCATACAGCAAAGACATCTGACCTTCTGCTTGCAAAGATGCATTTGTGTCTCTTGATACTTTCTGGCTCTTCTTAGCTGGTTGCTGTAATAAGATCATGGGAGAAAGAACACAACACTAGGTCACCCACCTGCTGTATTAAAACAGACTTATAAAAAGAATTGTACATCTTGTAAATCAAATTTAGGACTTTAAGAAAAATGGCTGGGACCTCCGGTGTATCTGTATACTGTCATTCCCCTTGAGTGAAGGAAAGAAAAACCGGCTGTTTGATGCACCAGGGATGCTAAAAGATGGCGGTGGGCACTGCAGTGTTGGAAAACAGGCTGTATATAGAGGAATGCCGCCCAGCAGTGTGGGAATTAGGTGCCGCTGGTTGCTGAGGATTACTAGCTCATTTATGGCCTGGAGACCCTGCACAAATCTGCAGCTTTTTCCATTTGACTTCTTTATGGTGATGTTGCAAGGACTGGTGTGGGGATTATAAGGCCCATTCTGGGTAATCATTGATGGGCTTGATTCCCAGTAAGGCTTCTTGCCTCAAAGGGTATTGTTTTTATATTAGGTAACGTTCTGCTTTTATCTATGGTCATCTCATTCGGAGCAGCCGATTTAAAAAAAAAAAGATTTATTTTTTCATTATGTATACAGTGCTCTGCTTGCATGTCCACCTGCAGGCCAGAAGAGGGCATCAGATCACATTATAGATGGTTGTGAGCCACCATGTAGTTTCTGGGAATTGAACTCAGGACCTTTGGAAGAGCAGCCAATGCTCTTAACCTCTGAGCCATCTCTCCAGTCCCAGAGCAGCTGATCTTAATTGTCTATTGTCTGTTGGGGACTTTGCCCATGATTTCCCTGGCACTTACGGAAAGAGGCTGTCAGTGTCCTTTTGTGGGGCCTTCTGACTTCTTCACAAGTGGCCTGGAGACAACGGCCGTGGAGGCTAGAGGTTCTTAGTGTTACCTAAGTTTAATATCGCCTCTCCCTGCTAGGAGATGAAGACAGGAGCATTTTGTGTTTTTAAAAAGTCATTATAATGCGTGAACACCGGCACAATTCACCAGTGGAAAATATGCAACAGGCTGGATAGACGGCTTGAGGTTAAGAGCACCGATTGCTCTTCCAGAGCACCCACGTTCAATTAATTCTCAGTACAGCTCTTCCAGGGGACCTGACACCCTCTGCTGGCTTCCGTTGGTATTGCATGCATGCAGTCTGCATACACAGACTTACATGCAGGCCGACTTACATACATCCACATGAATAAGATAAAATTAAGAAAAAAAATGTGGTGCCCTACACTTTCTCCCAATTAGAATATTATAGAATTTGTCTTAAAGGCTGCTATGGGTAGTTAGAAATGCCCACTATTTGAATTCTATTTTACTGTGAGGAAGTAATTAAGCATCCTAAGATTTAACACACACACACACAGTGCCCAGTATCCACCAGGGCCTTTGTTTCTCTTGGTTAGTAATTATCTCTATTTTTTTTTCTCTAAAGTTTTAGTAAGGAGAAAAAGAAACATTCTGGGATTCCCCCAGAGAAGCCCTATTGCAGCCTAGTTTTTTTCTTTCAAGGCCTCCGTTCTTTCTTTCAAGGCTGCCCTTTTTGGGAGAGCACCCACTTCAGTTTCATACAACCCCTTGTGAAATGGCCAAGCTTTCCACAGAAGTTGCGGTTGACTCTGCACTCTGCAACTATTTTCAAGAAGGAAGGATTTAGTGTCTCTCTGCCTGGAAGCTTAACTGTTTTACCTCTAAGTACATAGCTTGGCTAGGGATGACTTTTCCAATATATATATATATATATACACACAGATACACACACACACACACACACACACACACACACACACACACACACGTGGATATGAAAGCTGATCTGCTAAAGTTAAAAAGGGCCTCTGTGGGAAGTGAGGCCCATGCTGGATTGACCAAACTAACTATATCTTCTTCTTGCCTTACAGAGATGCAGAATTTAACTTGTGAACCTCGAAGTTCCCAGGGGAGTTCCTCAGTGCTGTTTAAATGTTTTTGTTTTGTTTTGTTTTGTTTTGAAACCTGAGATGAATTCTTAGACATAGGTTTCCCTGGCTTTACTTTGCATTGCTGTAGTTTGGACCAGTCATTACTTTGTGGAAATAATTTTGGTGCCACAGCAGAGGCAGCTCCCTAATTCCTGGAAGGGTTTTTTATTTATTTATTTATTTATTTTAGTCATCAGCATCTTATTAAAGGCCTTAAGGTGGTATCTCCATTCTGCCAAGTGAAACTGTTCCTCACCTTGTTTCCTGAAGCCAATAATGGAATCAACTGGTCAGAAAACTCAGGTGCAAAAGTCAGTAGGGTGATCTGAAATTCTTTAGCAGAATCCAGGGGGCTTTAATACAGGTCACGGAACTCCATACTCAAAGACTTTATCTCACGTTTAGTCCAGGGAGTATCCCATCCCCCCTCTCACCCCCACCTCACCCCCGCTGAGTTTTACCTTAAAAGGAGTCATACATTTTTTTTCTTTTAGTATATAGAATTTTGCTCCCCTTGGGAATAGGGAAAAAGGCAGAAGGGAAAAGTAGCAAAGCGGGATGGAGGGAGTGGATTTTTTTCTGATGGAAGAGGCAAGGCAAGGGGCCTGAGAGGAGCTAGGTTATCTTTAGTGAGAACACGATTTATGGCATTTTTAAAAAAATTAACCTCTTGTTCTTCAGTGTCTGTCTTTAATTCCGATAGTTTCTAAAGCCCCCTTATTTTCTGTAAGCTATCAATTTTATCATTTCTTCTTCTTCTTCTTCTTCTTCTTCTTCTTCTTCTTCTTCTTCTTCTTCTTCTTTTTTGTTTTTCAAGACAGGGTTTCTCTGTGTAGACTTGGCTGTCCTAGACTCGCTGTGTAGACCAGGCTAGCCTCGAACTCACAGTGATCTGCCTGCCTCTGCTTCCCAAGTGCTGGGATTAAAGGCGTGCGCCACAACACCCAGTTATCATTTCTTCTTAAATGCTTCTAAATTCCAATTAAAGTATGCTGCCCATTCATGACTTTTTTCTTTTAGTTGCCAAGAGATTCTAGCTTTGTGTGCAAAAATACTAACTTTGGAACAGCAAATGTTCTATAAAGGGACTGTAAAACTGAATTATCTGTGGTTGGATCTCCCTGTTTTCCCAAATACCTGCAAGTTGAATGTCCATAATTATTATACACCAAATTATTATACATTAGATGGTGGTTTATCTTTGAACAGTTCCTCCCTTTGGGAAGTCTTCTTACCCTTTTCTTTCTCCTGAAAACTTGCACACCTCTCTAGGGAACTGTTTCGAAACAGGTTTCTATGCAGCTTTGGGTGGACTTTCTCAGCTTTAACCCAGAGGCCATCATCTCCCGCTGGCTCTCAGGGTTATCCTGGGTGTTTATGGAAGTGTGAGGGTTCTTGGGACATTGGCTTAATCACAGGATGTTAGGTCTGATGCAAGATGGGAAAGAAATGGCTACCCAGGAGGACTTGAGCTGGCCCAAGATAACTCGGAATTAGGTTGTGGATCTGCAACATTCCAACCTCTCCACATCACTGACTCACTGATTACTCTCCACATCACATTATGCAGTCAATCAACCTCTGCAGACACAGCCCATTCATTCCCAGGGGTTAGTTACAGGAACAGAGGTGACTCAAAAGCAGCTGTCCTACTGAAAAACCCACACAAGTGAAGACACAGAAAGGCAGCAACCTCAGAGCTCTCTGCACGGCCTCCCATAGCTCAAAAGGTTCAGGAGATCTCCTCTTGGCTAGCTCTGTCAGGGAGTTGCCTTCCCCAGCAGTGTTTACTCATCTTACAAAGCCTAGAGTGAACCTTCAGGAAAAAAAAAAATCTTTCAAAGTCCCCCTTTCCCAGACATGTGACATTTTGTTTACCTTCTGAGTTCCCTTTCCCTCCTGGAGAGAATTCAATTAGGTGGAAACAGAAGGACTCTGGCCAGCTCCAGCATGGAGGGCACTGCAGGCTGGGCGGGCAGGGTGGGCACGGCGGGCACGGCGGGCAGGCAGGCACTGTGGGCGCAGTAGGCAGCGTGGGTAGGGCAGGCAGCGCGGGCAGGACAGGCAGGGCAGGCCCAACTGCAGCAGGCCTTGTCCTTCTCTCTCATTCCCCTGTCTTGCTAAAAAACCGTACGATTACATCCCTAAAGCTAGCCACCAAGGTCTACTGGCTTACTTGGCTGCTTCCTCCTCCTAGGGCTGACTACCAAGGTCCAGCTATCAAAGTAATAAAGTCCAGCAATCGAAAGCCACCTTTGGCTCACCCAATTAACGTGCTCAATTAAAATTAAACACCTCATCCTAAGACAGGGTCTTCCCTTATACCGTTATAAACTGCCAGTTCCCATGGGCCATGTCTGTCTGGTCTCTATGCAGAGGCTGTCAGTCCTCTGTCCCCCTCCTTTGGGACAAATACACCTCCTCTCTACCTTGTTCCCTTCTTCCTTTCCCTCGTCCTCTGTCTCCTTTGTCCCTTATCCCTGCCCTCTGTCCCTCTGGGGGGAAATCAGTCTTCTCTGTGCTGAGAACTTGGTCCTGGTAGCCTCTTTTTTCCTTTCAGAAACTGCTATAGAAAAGAAGGCCAGCCTCGGATACTTAGTGAGACCCGGACTCAAAAGAAAAAATAAAGAGGGTGGTGGGCATGCAGCTTAGTTGAAGAGTGCTGGCTCAAGGTCTTGGGCTCAATTCCCAGCGTTGCAACAACAACATACATTCTGGGAGGCAGAGGCAGGAGGATCTCTGTGAGTTTGAGGCCAGCCTGATCTACAAAGTGAGTCCAGGACATCTAGGACTATACAGAGAAACCCTGTCTTGAAAAAAACAAAACAAGACAAGACAAGCAAACAAACAACAACAAAAATCTGATTTAGAGAGAACATCTGGCGGTCTTTTGTTAGAAGGCATTGGTCACATGCTTTCATTTCACTGGCACGTGCCAGGGCTGAGAGGACCGCTGCCAAGCACAAAATGCTTTGAAGTCACCAGGCTGTGAGGAAGTCCAAATTAATCTACAAAGAGAGGTCACCCAGAGAGCCCCTAAACTAAACAGATGGAGAGGGCTGCTGCTTAGGCACCAGATGTTCTTTCCTAGCCTTCCACTTCTGCCTCCAGCTACCTTCTAGCTGAGAAAGTAAGGGACAGTTCCAAATGCCTGACCCACAGAAACCACAAGACATAATAAAATGATTGTTTGAAACCACAGGGATTTGGGTTGATTTGATATGCATAATAGACAATACTAGGTACACGGAAGGTGTTTAGTAAGTGGTAGGTTTTTTTTTTTAAATCTAATAAGCGAGTTTATTATATGAAAAAAAAATCTTTAACACCTATTCCCCTGACCCAGTAAATTTCCTTGGACAAACAAACAAACAAAAAACCTTGTGGATTTGTGCCCATAGATCAACTCAATGTATTTTAATCCTGATACCAAAATAATGCAGGCTGATCAATACTCCTCAGGCAGGGATGAGGTCATTGTGGGACAAAGCTAGGGAGTGCTACTTTCTGGGGGAGGTGGGGAGACCCTGTGTGCAGAGAAGGCATGCAGTATAGGTGTACTGGCTGTATTTCCTGGCCTCATTTTCCCTGTGGAGTGTTATGTTGAACCTAACATATGACCAAGTAGAAAATGCTTTAAAGCTGGCTGTGGTGGGCCTTTAGTCCCAGTACTCAGGATGCAGAGGCAGGTGAATCTCTGTGAGTTCAAGGCCAGCCAGGTCTACAAAGTGAATCTAGGACAGCAAAGGCTACACAGAGAAAACCTGTCTCGAACTACTGCGCCTCCCCCAAAAATCTTTAGTTGAATGTTTTCTTTTTCTTTTCGTTTCCTCTTTTTTTTTTTTAAGATTTTATTTTATGTATATGAGTGTTCTATCTGCATGTACATCTGTGTGCCAGAAGAGGGCACCAGATCTCATTATAGATGGTTGTGAGCCACCATGTGGTTGCTGGGAATTGAATTCAGGACCTCTGGAAGAACAACAGCCCTTAACCGCTGAGCCATCTCTCCAGCCCTACCTGAATGTTTTCAAATTTCAAAATTAGTAATATGCCCACAAGATGAGGACAGGTAAGGGCAATCTCTCTTCACTTATTCTCCTAACCCCATTCTTGATTACACCCATAATTTAACCAATTTCCATTGTCTGGCATTTGCTCTTCAACAATTTAGCCCCCTCCTTCTCACTGAGTAGCTTTGGTTGACCTGGAATTCACTAGAAGGCCAGGCTATACAAGTGCAGGGATTAAAGGCTTGCTGTACTCTGGTGGCTTCAGTTTTTTTTTTTTTTTTTTTCTGTTTTCCTTTTCGGCTGGAAGCTCCCTATGATGGACAGGCTGGACCCAGACTGGCAGGTGGAAGGCAACTCAGTCTTCCAAGTGCTGTAATGATAAGAGTTGCCTCACTCTTCTGGTTCATACAAACAGAAGCAAGTGTAACTGTATGTGTACAGTGCATATGCAGATACAAAGATACTTAGTTATCGTGTTGGTGGCTTTCATTAATGGAATCACTGTTGGGGGCTGCTTGTTTCACCTGACAGCACTTGCTGGTCTTTACAAAGTAGCCTATGTCTCTCCTTGGCTGTGGTCACAAGTTGTCACCAATTTGTGGCTTGAAGGAGGGTAAGTTTATTCCTTCAAAGTTCTGGAGGCCAGAGGTTCAAGATCAGTGTTACCTTGGTACAACCCAGCCTGAAGTTGTCAAGGCTGTCTCTCCTGGAGGCTCTGAGCCTGTAGCAGCGATCTCTATGGAAGGCTTGCATATACGCTTTCCTCTCCCCCTGCTGCCCTCTGTGAGGACACTTCCTTTATGGGCCACTGGACAATCTAGGACTGTTTCCCCATCCCAGGATGCAGGTCCTCTTCATCCCAGCTACAAAGTCCCCTTTGCTATGTAAGACGACCACCATCGTCCTGCAGTTTCAGCTCATATTTAGGGGCTGGGGACATCATCCAGTCGACATCTGCTTTTTTTTTTTTTAAAGACCTATTTTATTTTTATGTGTGTAGGTGTTTTGTCTGCATGTGTGTCTGTGCGCACTATGTGAGTGACTGGTGGTTGTGAATTGACTTGCAGGTGCTGGAAATTGAACTCAGGTCCTCTGTTTTTGTTTTGCTGCAGGGTCCTCACTATGTAGCTCTGGCTGTCCTGGAACTTACCACAGTTGAATTTCTTCTAAGACTGTAGGATAGACTACAACTCACAAGCTCTGCCTGTCTCTGCCTCCTGAGCACTGGGATAAAAGGCATGTGCCACCATGACCAGCTGCATCTGAACTTTTAATCTGAGTGCCCACTAAGGGACTGTATGATATAGTGCTGGCTATTGCTTGTTTCACGTTTTAAGGACAGAGTCTCTCTGTAGGCCACAGTGGCTTGGAACTCAACACGTAACACAGACTGTCCTTAAATTTAGGCAAACTTTCTGCCTTGTTCTTTCCTCTCTCCCTCTTTCTCCCTCTCTCTCTCTCTCTCTCTCTCTCTCTCCCTCCCTCTCTCGTATTGTTTGTTTTTTGGTTTTTTGGTAATTTTTTCTTTTCTATAAATTTAAAAAATTTCTCCTCTGCTTACCACCCCCTCACCTTTTTGGGGAGGGAGCAGATTGTGGTCCAGCAGATTGAATCTGGAAGCCCCAGGCAAGGTTGGTTAATTCTAAGTGCCTGCTTTGCTATCAAGAGAAACCTGCCTGACCTTATTTTAAGGGAGTGTGTACTGAGATAGCCCATACCTTTCTTGATAATAACACATAAAACAAACAAGTCTAATAACTGGGAGGCATTTTAGGGTGCATCATTATAAAAGCTACTTCAACAGGGAGGTGGGAGGGAGGGTCAATCCTGAGACTCCAGGGAGCTGGCTAAAGGCAGCTTGATTGACCTTAGTCAGAGAAGGTGTTAGCCTAAAGTGGCCTGTTTTTAAGAGAGGCTCTTCTGGAAGGACGACTCAGGGATGGTGAAAGTTCAGAGGCCCGAGGCTAGAAGAAAAAATTCAACTCGGGTTAAAGCTAGGTGTGGTGATAATTGTATAATTAAAGCACTTGGGAGGATGAGGCAGGAGGATCATGATTCCTAGGCCAGCCTGGGTGACAAAGGGACACTCTATTTCTAAATAAATTAAAAACAACAGCTGGACAGTGGTGGCATATGCCTCTTATCCCAGTACTTGAGAGGCAGAGGCAGTCAGATCTCTGAGTTTGAGGCCAGCCTGGTCTACAGAGTGAGTTCTAGGACAGCCAAGGCTATTTAGAGAGACTCCATCTCAAAACAAACAAACAAACAAGAAACAACTCTTAAAATAAATAAATAGAACTGGAAAAAGTCCCAACAACCATTTCAGTTGTGCGTGATGGTGCATGCTGAGATGGTTGGGAGGCTGAGTCAGGGGAACTACCCTAAACGGGAGGCCAGCCCGGGCTACATAGTTGAGTTTCGGGCCATCTTGGCCTATGGAGTGAGATTTTTGTCTCAAAAAGGTAAAAACAAACAGAAAATAATTACATTTAAACGTCACACTGCTTGTAGTTGGTAAAGCTAAGGGCTTGCTTAGCTACATTTGTCAAAACCTATTCCCTTTTTTAAATATAATTTTTATTTTTATTTATTTTTTTTACATTGACCTGATTGATCGCGTGCCATTGCCTGAACGTGGAGTTCAATTTGGCAGGGATCGGCTCTCTCATCTTACCCTGTGGATTCCAGGAACTGAACCCAGGCTTGGCGTAGGGCACCTCTGTGGACTGAGCCACACACCCCTATCCCCACTTTGTTTTTTCGAAGCCGAATCTCAGTGACCTACTCCTAACACTGTTCTAGGCTAGCCTCAAACTGAAGCCTTCACTCCTATTCTGCTTCCTAGGAGTTGTGTCTAAAGGCATGAGACACCAGCTGGTTTAAAACCAGGTTTTTCTTAGTGTCTCCTAAAGAACCACTGATCCACTAAGTAAGGGGGTTGGGGATAGGGTTGAGGAGAAGGAGATAGTTTCCAATTTAATTTTTTTTTTTTTAAATTTTTGGTCTCTTTCAGGGGGAAACCGTGTTTAATCAGCGCCACAGACTTACTCTGTCAGTAAGAGCCAGGAACTTTCCCACCCCACTTTTTTATTCCCTCTTGTCCTTCTGGGTCCATCCAAGCTTCAGAAGGCCAGGACAGTGCTGAGGATGACAAGGCAATGCAACACACCAGGGGGGCCACAAAGGCACCTTTCCCAGATCTTTGTTGTAGCTTTTCAGCTGGGCATGGTGGTGCATGCCTTTAATCCCAGCACTCAGGAGGCAGAGGCAGGAGGATCACTGTGAATTCGAGGCCAGCCTGATCTACAAAAGCAAGTCCAGGGACAGCCAAGGCCACACAGAGAAACCCTGTCTCGAGAGAGAAAAGAAAAAGAAAGAAAGAAAATGTAATTTTTCTTCAGTTCTTTCAGGGAGAGGGAGGGGGACCCGAACACAGGGGCGGGGTCAGTGGTCCTTTCAGTTAGCAAAGTTCAGGTCCGCACCATCTCGCTGCCTGAAAGACATCCTGGGAACTAGCCAAGATAATCTCTTATCGGATTACCCAGTTTGCTGCTTTCAAACAAGGGACCATAAAATCCTGAAATGCGCTGGGCGTGGTAGCGCCGGCCCTCTGGAAGCTGAGGCAGGAAGACTGCTGGAGTTCGAGGTTAGCTTCAGCTACACAGCGAATTCCAGGATAGTCCAGGCTACAGCGTAAGACTTTAGGTCAAACAAACTAACCAAATCAACTCCACCCACACCGGGGTGGGGGTGGGGGCGGGGGCGGAGAAGCCCAACCCCTTAATCTCTTAAATTTACATTGTGTCCTACCCAGCACTGACTCTAGCTGAGAAAAAAAAAAAAACCTGCCCGTTTCTCCTCCAGCTTCCCGGAGGTGCCAGGTGGTGATCTGCAAAAGCATTGTCTGGCTTATAAGGGCTTGACAGTTAATGATTTGTCGCACAAGCCAGGCGGAGGAGCACCAGGACGCTAGCGAGCGCCGCCTCCTGTCTTCCGGGCCCGGGCACTTCTCGGGGTTCCGGGCAAGCAAAGCTTGGAGGGACCCCATGGAGACCGAATCGCCGGCGAGAGCGGGGGTCACCGAGCCCCAAGCGCAGGGCGCAGTGGGCACTATCGGCAGCCTACTGAACAGGATCCGAGGCAAACTCTTCACCTGGTGAGTCCAGAGCGCGGGGAAGGCCTGGGTGGCGGGACCAAGGTAGGACCCGCGGGCGACCTGCGCGCACGTGTGTGCGGAGCGGGGAGCCTAGGCACCCAGGAGGTCGCGTGCTCCCCCACCTTCCCTGTTCACCCTTAGAAACCGTGGTGATGCTTTTCAGAGGTTACGCCGGGGAATTCATTCGATTGGCATTGTGAGATGGGTCCTCCAGCCCCCCACTCCCGCTTGTGGACAGGGTGGGAGTCACCATGGACGCAGTGGAGGAGGGCTGCCCAGCCTGGCTCTTGGCAGGTGGAAGTGCTGCCCTTCCTGGCTCGGTGCCGGCATTCCTTCAGATCGGGATCCGTGCTCACCCGGCATGGTGATCGTCTCCAACTGGAGTTCACTCAAGTGAGAACGCTGGGTTAAGTTTTGTGCTGCTGCGAACCAGAGACTGCGTCTGCCCAGTTTTGGCGCCTGAATGAGGCGACATGGCCACCTCCGGAGCTATGTTCCAAGGGAAGCAGGTGGCTGATGTCACTGTGCTGTGTTGAGCTGTAGGTAGAGATAGATGTTCTCAAAGAGTTGGCAGAGACTCTGGGGAAAGCTTTCTGTGGTCACTGAATGATTTGCGTGCTGGACACACATAGATGCTAACATCCTAATAATGAAATCCATTTGCCGAGCATTCACTCTGTGCCAGGCACTGTGCTTAGCCACTTATGTGGACAGTAGCACCGCATCTCCCTCGCTTTAGGATATGGGGCTATTGTTAGACCCACTTTCCAGGTAGGGAAACACAGGGCTAAGCGATTCACCTGGGGGTTATGAGAGTGCCAGGATTACAGGCATGTGCCACCATCCATTTCAGTTGAAAGATTTTGAAAGCTATGCCCTTGAAAAGTCATCCCACCTTCAGAGCTGATCAATAAATGTGTATACATGCATTTTTTGTCATAAATAAGCATAGTTTTAAATAGATGCGCGTGTTCAAAGGGGGGGCAAGTTGGCCCCAAATTGCCCACTGTCCGCCAGCTGCGTAATGTCCCAATAATCTGGCAGTAATTGATTAGGAGGGAGACATTACAGTGGCATTATCAAGGGCACAGAGTGTGAATTCAGATCTTAGTGGACAAGTATATGCTATTTGTACTGTGAGGATTGTTGCAGTATTACAGCCTAGCGCACAAGTTCATGCTCCGAATGAGTCAGACCATGGGTTCAATTCCCAACAGTGGGAAAAAAAAAATTTGGTAAGTGGGAAGGTAAGATGGCTCAGTGGTTAAAAGCCCCAGCCACCAAGGCTGATTACCTGAGTTCATTACCCATAACCTCTACATGATGAAAGGAGAACCAATTCCCCCAAATTGTCCCTTGATCTTTATGCATGTACTGTGGCATGCATGCCCACACAGAACACACATATAGGGACACACAAATAAATACATAGCTGCAAAAAAAAAGAAAAATCAATAGTGTTCTACACCTCAACCCGATTACCCTGCAGGGCTCTGAGAGGAACCATTGGTTGGCTGCACAGCATGGCCCATTTCAGGGTCCTGCACAGGTTAGTTGCCACCTTCAGCTCTCCTCATTCCTTGATAATGGGAACGTGTGGTAATTGGGGAGATGCCAGTGACCCTAAGGCTGGAGTAGATAACATAGCAGACAACTCAGCAAGAAGTACCGAGAGATAACATCGTCTTTCTCTTCATGGTGTTTTCTGATTGCGTCTTATAATCAGATTCGCTCTGTCTCTTGGTGAGGTTTAGCTCGCTCCTCCCTGAGGGACTTTGCCTTTCTTCTTCGAGTGATGACGGTTTGTGGGCAGCTTACGTACCCACGGAGGGACCTGCTTAACATTACCTGTGCATTCTGCATAAGCCTCAGTACAGGAAGGAATGAATGAGGAGTTGAGAGATGATAAAGTTCTTTTCTAACTTAAAAAAAAAGTCTGATAGTATTGTTTATTATTGCCGATAATTATTCCATGCCTACACAATGACTTTATGTATAACTGGCCTCTTGGATAATTTTCAGCCCCATTCTCACACAATGCTTATGTATCTTCATTGTTGTGTTAACAATAAATGATGTTAATATTTAGGCAATGGCAATGCCTACTTTTTTTTTTGGCCTACTTTTTAAAAAAAAAAAAAGAAGTTTTATTTATTATGCATCCAGTGTTCTTGCCTGCATGTATGCCTGCACGCCACAAAAGGGCACCCAGATCTCATTATAGACAGTTGTGAGCCACCATGTGGTTTCTGGGAATTGAACTCAGGGCCTTTGTAGGATACAGAGAAATAGGTGGTAGCTTCATAGAGTCTCCCACCGTTTTTTCCCCCTTGCTCCATTCACCAAAAGAAACAAGAAAACCTCTTTTGATAAATGGATTCCAAATACGGGGGAAAAGTTAGGGGCCTGCGGCAGATTGTTTTCCCTATGTGAAGTGTATATTCTAGGTGACCCCAACTCTTTACATAGCTGCCTCCCTTAGGGTACAGACATTTTTTCTTTGAGGTTGTGAGTACTAGGTTACTAGGTTGATTGTGGAGGAGCATGACGGTAACCCCAGCACTCAAGAGGTGGGATGGAAACTTCAGAGGCATGCTGAGCATTCAAGGCCAGCTGCAGTGATACCACATCCAAGAACAGACGAGGGTGGGGGAAAGTCTCAGGTTATTCCACACGTTCAGTGAGCACTTACTGTCTGAAGCACTCCGGGCCACTTACCGTGCACCTCTGTTGCTCTCAAGTCAAGTGATATACTGTAACAAAAGTCATGGATTTCTAGAAGGGCCAGAGGACACATGCTTGTTATTCATATACCATCGGATTGTTTACATTCTGCCATAGAGATCTTAATTTATACATACGTTTCAAAATGAATATTCCTTATGATTGTTAACTTTCTATCTCTAGCAGAAAACTTTATTCTCTCATGAGTTTATCTTTTCTTTTAACAAACAGATGACAAGCTGTTGAGGGCATAGCTTTTTATTATATTATTTTTGGTAACACGATGCTAGTCAAGTTTTCTTTTGTTTTGTTTTTCACTCAATGTACCTTAAATATCTGCGGTGGCCCTAAACTAGTCTTTCTGAGTGGGGCAGTAGGTATAACTTACTTCCTGCTTTCAAGAGGGCTCATAATCAATTTATAGTAAGAAATTATGATAAGTGCCAGTTATGATAAGTACAAAGTTCCACGATGCCGTTGGGCTAAAGCGAACAGAGCTGCCTTCCAAAGTTCACGGTTGGTACAGAGGAGGAACAGAGGTCAGGCCTGCCAGGGTGAGGGACAGCTGAGAAACTTGAAGTTTTATTCCCACAGGTGAGAAAGAGGTAGCGAGGTTTGGAAGCAGTAAGAGAGTGCTCTGCTTAAAGGACGGCAAGGCAGTTGGTGTGAGGAGGGCACGGGCTGGAGGAAGGGTGACCAGCAGCAGTCCGTCAGTCTACAAGTGCACTCCTTGTTAGTATCAGTGTACAGTCTATAGGAGTGTCGGTTTGTGGTGGATGTTTTGTCTAGATGTATGTCTGTGTAGCACAGGCCTGCTTGGCACCCGAGGAGGTCAGATGAGGGCATTGGCTCCCCCGCTAGGGCTGGAGTTACAGACAGCTGTGAGCCGCTGTGTGGGTCCTAAGGACTGAACCCATGTCTTCTGGAAGAGCAGCCAGCACTTTAAGTTGCTAATCCACCTTCCTAGCACCATGAAGGGTTGTTGTTATATGGCATTATTTAAGGAAATTATTTGAAATGAGAACATTAATAGACTTTGTGTTATGGGGACCTGGGCAACCCTTTATCCTACCTGTTTCTGTATACTCTCCTAATACCATTTCTATTGTGCAATTAATTACTATCTGCTTCTACGAGACGTAGGAGTCAGAAGCAGTGTCAAGTTTTGTCGACTGTTGTATAGTTTATTATAAGCACTTTGAATAACTCCTCATTGGGGGCAGCTGTGCCCCCTGGCCTCTGCCCAATAGATGCCAGCACAGGACCCTCACCCCTCAACTCACACCCAGTATGGCAATCAAAAGTGTCTCCAGACGTCGTCAGATGTTTGTTTTTTAACTCCTCAGATGTTTGGGCTCCATGGCGCCCAGTAACTTCCCATGACCACCCTCAGATCATAGCTCTGTGCTGAGCAGCCTCTTGTTTTCATCTTGAGTGCTGAAGGAGAACCAATGGCCCGGTGACATTAGACAGAGAGGACTTGACAGGGGATGTGGAGAACCCTAGGGCCCTGGGTTATAGTGCACAGTTGAGCGCTTTGCTCCTTTTTGACCGGTTTCATCACTTTCTAAGCACATGCAGTGATTGTCTCTGTATGGTAAAGGGGTTGCGGAGAGAGTAGAATTTAAAAGCTCTCTTCCAACAGGCCTTCCACTGGCCTCTGGCCACACTACCCAGGATCTCTCCCCAGAATAGTTTGTAGACAACCTTTGGGTTCGTCCTGCTTCTCTTTGCTCCCTTTTCCAGGCTAATTTGAAAGCAGAGAAGATGGCTGCCAGCCTATTTCTCATCTTGACAACACTTCTAGAATATTCCTACAAGCCCCTCTTCTCTCCAGTTCCTTACAGCCACTGCTTCAGTTGAAGCCTTTATCTTTCTCTCATCCGGACTCTTGTGGCTTCCATCCATGGTCTCATTCACTCTCTCAGCCAGTCACCTCACTACACAGGAATCAGAGAGATGTCAAATAAAACGAAAGGGTAGCATCGTCAAACGAGAACTCCCTGTTTATATTCCATTGTCCCTATGACAGACATGCCTACACAGTTTGCTTTCTCATTTGACAGCTCAGACGAGTAACTTGGCTGGTTCCCATAGCTGGCGAGTGGGCAGAGAGTCATGACTGATTCTAAAGCGAAACCTGCTTTACTAGTTCTGAGTAGCTGAGGCTTTAGGATTCTGCCCTTCATCTGCACCGCTGATGTGCAAACTAAGAGGTCTCTTAGGAGTCCCTGGAGGTCCCTCACAGGTTGCCCTGGGGAGCAAGTGAAGAATGGGACCCGGTGAATTTCTTAACTGGTCTCTGGCATGCACAGATAACGCTGCTGTTGCCATTTGTATGCTTGGAATTTTATGCAGGATGCTCAAATTATTAACAGCAGTCCTCCAGGATAGGTGGCTTGGAAGCACATAGGAGTTCGTTCCTTGTAGCTCTGAAAAGTGGGATGTCTGAGATTGAGGCTCTTGCAGATTTGGTGTATGGTGTAGGCATATTTACTGCCTTATGAATAAGTCATCTTCTCATGGTGCTTGTACATAGCAGGAGGGGTGAGAGAGCAATCTGAGGCCTCTCTTTTGTGCATCAATCCCAGTCGTAAAGATGAACTCTGTCCTAGTTACTTTACTTGTTGTAATAAACACTGTGACCAAAAGCAACTTGGGGAGGAAAGGGTTTATTTCATCTCATAAGCCACAGGCTGTTATAGAGGGGAGCCAGGGAAAGGACCTAAGGTAGGAGCCGAAGGCGAGGCCACAGACGAACACTGTTTACTGCTTTGCTTCCCATGGCTCAGTCAGCCGGCTTTCTTGGACAACTCAGGACCACCTGCCCAGAGGTGGCACGGTGCCCAGGGATTTGGCCTTCTCGTATCAATCGTTAATCAAGAAAACGCCCCATCCACTTTCCTGTAGGTCCGTCTGATGGAGGCAGACCCTCAGCTGAGGTCCCATATTTCATCTTGTCTGGTGACTCAGGTTTATGCCAAGTTGACAAAAACTAGCTGGCACACACACTCATGACCTAAGCACCCCCAAAGCTAAGCCTCCAATAGTGCCATCTTGAGGATGAGATCCTAGCACAGGAATCTGGGGAGGGTAGCAGCATCTAGTCTGCAGCTGTGTTTGAAGAAACCTGCAGCTAACACAAGGCTGAGTGAGAGCTGCTGGATAGCCGCCTGACAGATCTCACAAACTGCGGGGCCAGCTCCCCGCCCCCCCCCCCCCCGGCCTCCCTCCTCCTTCTCTCTCTTCCTTTTCTTTACCTGTACGTAATGGTTAATTTCAGTGTTTAAAAAATTATGCTAAAAAACATACATAGTCTGAAACTTCCCTTTATAGCCACTTCTATGTGTGCTGTTCACAGACACTAAGGGCAGGCCTTATTACACAGTGCAGCCTTCACCACTGTCCACTTGCAGAATTCCAAACACAATCTAGCCCCTGCCTGCCTGGCCCTGGCAGCCCCTAGTCATTATTACTTCCTTTCTTTTTCCTTCCTTCTCTTTCTTCTTTCTTCTAAAAATATCTATCTATCTATCTATCTATCTATCTATCTATCTATCTATCATCTATCTATAATCTATGTATCTATCTATGTATCTATGTATCTACGTATGTATGTATGTATGTATCTATCATCTATCTATAATCTATGTACCTATCTATGTATCTACATATGTATGTATGTATGTATCTATCTATCATCTATCTATAATCTATGTATCTATCTATGTATCTACGTATGTATGTATGTATGTATGTATGTATGTATCTATCATCTATCTATAATCTATGTATCTATCTATGTATCTACGTATGTATGTATGTATGTATGTATGTATGTATATATGTATCTATCTATCTATGCTGAAGGTGTATAGAAGTCAGAGGACAACGTCTAGGAATCATTCTCTTCTTCTACTGTGTGGATTCTGAGTATTAAGCTCAGGCCATAAGGCTTGGCAGTAAGTGCCTTTACCTGCTGAGCCATGTCGTCAACCCCAGTCTATTTTGTCTACGAATCTGACTTCTCTAGATGCCTCATGGTGATGGACTAAGCTCACGTGGCATTTGTCTCTTTGTGAGCACCTACGTGTCTCCACATGAAGTACAAGGGCCGATGTCACCTGCCCATTTCCCACTCCTGGATCGTCAACCAGAATGATGATCAGTTTAGAGACAGAGACACGCCTGTGCTTCCCTGTGGATGCCATCCTGTGCCCTTTGGGTCTCTCCTCAATGCTTTCGCTATCTACCCTCTTCTTGTGGAAGAGGCTTAGGGTTTTGTGGACAGTACTAAGGTGGGAATCGTGCCTCTTCTCGGCTTGTCCTCATGCACATCTTGGTTGGATGCTCCTCTTCTCCACCTGAGCTTGATGGTAATTACCACTAGCCCCGGAGAGTGCCTTAGGGTAGAAGCTGTAGTTCTTTTTGGAAGCCCCTGTAGTACTTTGCCCTTGGCATAAATCCAAAATGGTAGCAGTTCTTCTCATTTTGGAAATAGGACAGATCCATGGGAACAGTAAAAACCTATTTTTAAAAAAAATAGAATATCTTTACTTGTTATCTTTGGCAGTTGCATATGTGTAAATAATGCATCTTAATTATATGCACCACCAACTCCCCTCCAGAAACTCCTTGCTCCTCCCTTCCTCTCTTCCTCCCTTGTGTCCTCTCTGCTTTTGTTATTAATGACTGTCTGAGTCCAGGTAGTCTGCCTGTTTGAATGCTGACGAACCGTGTTGACTTGATCTCATGCAGGTAACTGTAGGTGTGTCGAGTTCAAGGGCGCAGTGGTCATAGACATGTCCCAAAGGCAGCATTTCACACACACTTCCCCATCCTCCAGTCCCTACAGTTTCCCATCCCTTTCCCAAGATGCTCCCTGAGCCTGAAGGATGGGGTGGGATCGATATAGACATCCCATTTGGGGGCTAACTACTCAATAGACATGTATTCTCAGCACTTTGACTAGTTATGAGCCTCTGAATTAACTGCTGACCACTGCAGAGAGAAGCTTCTCTGGTCAAGGTTGAGGGCATCACTAATCAATCGGCATAAAAATAAATATTTAGAAGGCAGCTTGACAACTGCATTGTTTAGCAAAATGACAGAAGTAAGTTCCTCCTGGGGCCCCTACCCCTGAGCTATGGGTTTGACTAGGCTTATAGTACTAGACATAAATTCTTTCCCATGGAGCTGACCTCAAATTCAATCTAAAAGCAGTTGTTTGCCCCTTTACCATTCATGCCACTGTTACATCACTGAACACTTCTTGCCTTGCAGGTAGGTATTGTATCATAGAGGGTTGACTGAATGGGTACCATTGCTGCCTTTTCTCCCTGCCCCCTTCCCCTGCACCTCTATGGTCTACATAACATCCATCCCCTGGCACCATGAGAGCTGGTCATCAAAGAATAATCTCAGGTCAGTTCCAGCTTGATTTCTCTGTGTCTTGCAACCAGAGTGTTTTGTGATGAGGTCTTACCATTTAGTTCTAGTGGGTAACCAAGAGCAAAAGCAGTTGCCTGTGTTATCTGGTGTGGTGGTGGGAGAGGGGCCTGTGGGGTTTCCCTTAGGAGTAACGTGCAGGGAGGTACCGCATACCCACGTACTAACCCATCTCCTGGGGAACCACTGTTTACCCACGTGTGGCTCTCCCCCCTGCGTTAGATGTGGTAAATAAGATGTGATGGCCAGGACTGAAGGAAAAGCAGGCTTTTTCTGCAGGGCAGCTTTCAGAGGTGTTTGGAAGGCGGCTGCAGGGGCGCATGGTATGGGTTGCGGTCTCTGGAAACACTTCCATAAATGTTTTAGTAAACTCATGAGAAAGCCACACACGGGGCCTAACACACCGAAGGACCTGGGTTCAATTCCTCAGCTCTTCCTAAACTGGGGTGGTGGCACACAGCTCTTTCGTTTGGAGAGGAAGATCAGGAGTTTCAAGTCACCCAGCACCTGCCAGATCCTGGCTCACCAGGGCTTCATGAGACCACAACTGAACAGTTAGGCTTTTTCAACACACACACACACACACACACACACACACACACACCCTTTGTCCCCGCCCCTCGAAACAAAAGCTCCACCATTTCCCTCCTGCTACTTACTGAGGATCATTAGAGAACTTATTTTAAACAGGCTGATTTTCCAGAAAGCTTCGAGCTCCTTCTTCTAAACATGAACTTTACTTAAAAAAAAAAAATCAAAGTGAGTGGCACTTCTTGTGTAACAGGTCTCTCCATTCTGTTAGCCCATGCCAATAACTTTTGACAGCTATTCTCCAACATTGAATTGGCTGGTACTGGACAACTCTCCAGGGTAAATTGTTGGAGTATGGTCTGGTGCTTTGTATTTGTTAATTGCTTGCCCCTAGAGATTCTTTGCCCCTACAGACTGTCATGTACCCCAATATTGCTGTTTAACCATGCCTAAGAAATTATTCTTTTTTTTTAAATGATTATTTTTTTAAAATAAAGATTTATTTATTTATTGTGTATATATATAGTGCTTTGCCTGCATTAGGCCTGCAGTCCAGAAGAGGGCACCAGATCACATTATAGATGGCTGTGAGCCACCATGTGGTTGCTGGGAACTGAACTCAGAATCTCTGGAAGAGCAGACAGTGCTCTTAACCACTGAGCCATCTCTCCAGCCCAAGAAATTATTCTTGATTGGCTGATTAAAAGGCCTAAACCTGGGCTGGGCAGAATGAGGTAGGTGTGGCCAAAATTGGAGGGCTTTGGGAGAGAAGGATCTTGGGAAGGAGAAGCAGATGGGACCGGAGGAGGAAGGAGGAGGAGAATCACTCTGAAGCTCCCCTTGGAAAGAAACGGCCCAGAGGGACAACCTTAGCAGGTGTTTTTGGATTATGGATGGGAGATAGCCCAGATAGAAATTATTAGAAGCAGATGGCATGGGATGAAGGCTGGGAGATAATGGAAGGTAGTTTAGGAGTGAATAGCTGTCGTGCCCCAGGGGATAAGGCTAGTCTAAAATGTAGCAGGCGCCTCTGTCTTTATTGATTATGAAAGTGGGTTAAATAATACCACCATAATAATTATAAGCCTAATAATAAACATTTATTAGGCCACACCTTTTAAATTAACAGCAACAGTAACCCACTCCATCTAATTACTTAGCAGGACCATTTGTTGTTAATCTTAGAGATTTTGGCAAGGCAAAAAAAAACTTTATTTAAAATTCTTAGCTGGGCACCATTGGTACACTTTTGTAGTGTAGTTCCACCACTCACAGACTGAGGCAGAAGGATTGCTGTGAGCCCAAGGTCAGCTTGGGCTACATAGTAAGTTTCAGGACAGCCAGGGATACATAGTAAGACCCTGTCTCATACAAAAGAAAAGAAGAGAAAAGAAAAAAAATTTTTTTTCAAAAAAGTTCATTTATCTATTTAGTGTGTATATGTGTATCTGTGCACGTGTGTGTAAGGATGTATGTGCTTTGTGCATGAAGAGGTCAGAGGAGAGTGTTGGGTGTCCTCTGCGATTACTCTCTACCCCCTCCTTTGAGGAAGAGTCTCTCCCTCAGCCCAGGGCTCAAGTTTTCTTGGCTAGGTTGGAACCCTGCAAACCCTAATAATCCCCCTGCCTCCATGCCCTTTGGCGCTGGGGTTTCAGGAACGCTTGTTCCATGGGTGCTAGGGTCTGAACTCTGGCCCTTAGGGTTGGGCAGCAAGTTCTCTGACCCGCTGAGCCATCCTCCTAGCCCCAGGAGACGCACTTAAATTCTCCACTGCATTTAAGACCCAGGAACGAGCTCACTTCCACGCATTCAGCCTGGTGCCACTTCCACCCCTGGGAACTGTACCTGTTCTGCCGAGTACCAGGAATAAACTCCAGGCCATCTAAGTGAATTATTTGTCTTAGTTCTTCTAACTTTTACTCCCACGTTGTCACATGTGACTTTTTTTTTCTTCTTCTTCTGTCTTACCAAGCATATCTGGAAACTTGTGTTCTTTTAAAATTATAGTTTCTAACTATTAAACCCTCCAGGAACCAAACAACTTTGTACCTTAGACCTACTCAAAGGTGAAGTAGGAATAGGCCATATGCTAATACTTCAATAGTTTTGATTTTGTTTGTTTGTTTGTTTTTTGACACAAAGTTTCTTCTGTATAGTCTTAGCTATATTGAAACTTGCTCTGTAGACCAGGTTGGCCTTGAACTCACAGAGATCCACTTGCCTCTGCTTCCTGAGTGCTGGGATTAAAGGTGTGCACCACCACTACTCAGATGGTTTTGATTCTTAATAAATTATAACAAGTTATATCTTGTAGACTGGGCTGGCCTTGAACTCACTATGTAGACAAAGATGGTGATCCTCCTGCTCCCACTTTCTGAGTGCTGGGATTGCGGGAAAGCACCACCATTCCTTGTGTATGGAAGCTCTTGATGCTTAGATTTGGGGATGTTTAATTTTAATGGTTATAGGAATCTGTTTGGCAAAGAAAACAATTGGACAAATTGGATATTATGCTAATAATTTAAGCCAGCTTCCACAAAAGACTACAGGGAAGTCTAAAAGTCCTTTTTACTTGTTTCCTTAAAAACCAAAATTATTATTATTATTTTCTGAGACAGGATTTCTCTGTGTAGCCTTCGGTAGTCTGGAACTCACTCTGTAGACCAGGCTGGCCTTGAACTCAGAGATCCACCTGTTTCTGCCTTCTGGATACTGGAATCAAAGGTGTGTACCATCACCGCCCAGGTCTAAAACCAGAATATTTAAGAAAGCTCAGCAACTTCTCCCCTACAAAAGAAAAAAAAAAATCTCAGTGTGGAAGCTGCAGTGTGTCAGTGTGTCCCACAGTGTACCCTTTGATCCACACTTCTTTACTTGGAAATGTTTTAGGCCTCTGGCTTCTGCTACATCATCGATACTGGATCTCACCTGGACTCCTCTGATTTCTTGCTGTTGCCCTGTGTCATGGAGACCCTGCAGCTTTGGATCTGCAGGACTGGCCCCTTCACACGCTCCAGCCATTCACAGATGGGGTAGTTGCTGGCGTGGGCCAACTCCAAGCCCTGGATCTGGGCCTGGGTGGAAGCTGAGCTGGTCAGCCCGGCAGCTCTTCCGTCATCAGGCCGCCTGGATGAGCTTTCCAGCACTGCCCCAGCTAGCTCACCCAATGCCTTAGGGCCAGCTCTCCTGCTCTCCTGCTCACCGGAGCTCATGCCAGCAGCAGCAGCTCCATTGTGCTGTCCAGGATGTGCCTAGGGCCTGCTCTCCTGAGTGCTGTAGCAGTAGAGGGGTTGGGATAACTCTCCCACTCTCATGGCCTCAGCGCCAGCTCTCCTGCCTGCCAGAGCATGGCGGACGAGTGGAGAGGCCAGTTCTCCCATGCTCACATCTTCAGGCCTCCTCAGTTACAACTCCAGCAACCAGGGCCAGCCCCACAGTGGGGTGTGTGTGTGTGTGTGTGTGTGTGTGTGTGTGTGTGTGTGTGTGTGTATGTGTGTGTGTGTGTGTGTGTGTGTATGTGTGTGTGTGTGTGTGTGTGTGTGTGGTGGGGTGGCAGCAACAGCAGCAGTAGCAGCAGTGGTGGCTTGGTAGTGGTGGCGGTGGCAGTGGTGGCAGTGGCTGTGGCTGTGGCTGTGGCAGTGGTGGTGGTGGTGGTGGTGGTGCTGGTGGCGGTGGTGGTGGTGGCCGCAGCAGTGCAGCTGGTAAGGGGACAGGACCAGCTCTCCCAAGATGTCCAGGCAAGGGGTGGGGCCAGCTTTGCACAGCCCTCAGATGTTTACAGGGCCCCAGGCAGCCCAGACCAGGGACATCCGTCTGAACTTCGTGGCAACAGCTCCTGCAAGGCCCCTTGACATGGCAGCATGGTCCAGGACCTCCCCACGGCCTTAGGTGGCATCACCGGCTACTCCATCAGGCTGTTCCTCACTACCCTCAAGTCTCCAGCTCTGCCCGTCTTTATTGCACCCACATCCTCCCGTTCCTCCTTCTCCTCCATCTCTCCATCACCTCCTTGCTCCTGGGGCCCCTGGGTGTCTGGGGTCATCTCAGGAGTGCCCTGCTCTGTCCATGCTGTGTGGTACCTGGCAAGGGGTCATCTCTGGCGTGCCCTGTCCTCCTGGGCCTGTATAGCACCGGGCTAGGGGTCATCATGGGCTTGCTCTGCCCACCCAGGCCACATGGCAACAGGCTTGAGGGTTGAAAGCAAATTAACTTTAATTCCTGGCCTGTAATACAGTCTCAGTGTTGGCGCACGAATGGCTCTATTAATATTTTAATGTAATACATTTTCATCAATCTTCTACTAACCCTGGACTAGAATTCATACGCACCTGGTGGTCACCTTCCCCATCTGTTTACCTGCTTGACTACAGCTAACTACAGATGCCATCACCGAGTCTTCCTTTCACCATTGTTTGCTTTCATATACATAACGTACATGTGCATTTTAAATATAGTTTTGTATTTGTATGACTTTCTCTTCCTTCCATCCCTCTCCTCAATCTCTCTTGGCAAGAAGGGTCTCCCTGTATAACCTCGCTTGGTCTGTAGATGTAGTTTAGGGTGGCATCTAATTCATGGACATCTTCCTGCCTTTGCCTCCTGAGTGCTTGGATTAAAGTTGTGCCCTACCATGGCCAACTTTTCTTTCTTTTAGACTGGGTCTCAGTTATTTCAGGATGGCCTTGTGTTCCATGTAGGACCAAATGTGACCTTGAACTTCTTTCTCGTTCTCCTGTTGTGCTTCCTCAGTGTTGTGGATTGACAAGTGTATACCAAAATGGGAAATATCTGTCTATACATCTGAGAGATAGTCTTAAAAGATTATTTTATCTTATGTGTATGAGTATTTTGCCTGCATGACTAATCTGCACACCACGGAGGCCAGGAGAGGGCATCAGATCCCCTGGAACTAAGTTGCCGAGTGGGTGCTGGGCACTAAACCTGAGCGTTCTAAAACAGCTCCCAGTGGCTGGGAGTGGTGGCCCACACCTGTAATCCCAGCACTTGGGAGGCAGAGGCAGGCAGAGCTCTGTGAGTTCGAGGCCAGCCTGCTCTACAAAGTAAGTCTAGGACGGCCAAGGCTATACAGAGAAACCCTGTCTCAAAAAACCAAAACCTTCCCTCTGTCCCTGGAGTGCCCTCTCAGAGGTCAGAAAGGCAGGTCAGATTCCCTGGAGCTGGAGTCTCTGCACTTTTAACTGCTGAGCAATCTCTGCAGCCCTTACTAAACCATTTTACCTCATAAAAAGCATATTGTGCTGTGTGCAATAAGTTGAGATCTGCGGTGTCACATTGTTAAACTGAACGCATGTTGTTCTATGATACCATATAATATTCACAATTACCCCAAACAATACTCTTTCCTTTGAATATGCCACACTTTATTCATTAATTGGCTCATTCTCGGTTTGTTTGCTTTTTGGTTTTTTGTTTTTGTTTTTTCAAGACAGGGTTTCTCTGTGTAGCCTTGGCTGTCCTAGACTTGCTTTGTAGACCAGGCTGGCCTCGAACTCACAGTGATCCACATGCCTCTGCTTCCTGAGTGTTGGGATTAAAGGCGTGCGCCACCATGCCCGGCTTCATTAGCTCATTCTTGCATTCACTCTATCAGTAGTTTTTTTTTGGGGGGGGGTATTTTCTGAGGTTTTTGTTCTTGTGGGTAGGGCTTCTAGGAATACTCTTCTGCATGTCCCTATAGAAAGGTATAGCTCAGTGGCAGATCCCAGCCTAGTATGCACCAGGTCCTGAGTTTGATCTCCAGAGCTATGGAACAAACCAAGTCTTTCCTGCTGATCACATGGTAAAAGCTCCATAGCTTTGCATACACTCATCTAGGAAAGAAGTTGCTGGTTTGCAGGCTGTGTGACTTGAACTTTATGAAACAGTATCAAACTGCTTTCCAAACTTGTCTGAGTTCCATGCCACCAGCCACAGGTGAGACAGCTTGTGGGATGAAGTCTTTCTAACACTTGACGTTGGCAAACTTGGCATTTTCAGCAGCCAAGAAATATAAGTCTCTTAATTCACATGGATTTGATTACTAATGAGATTCGAGTGTGTGTGTGTGTGTGTGTGTGTGTGTGTGTGTGTGTGTGTGTCTGTCTGTCTGTCTGTCTGTCTGTCTGTCTGCTGTGCATTTGGAGGCTTGGAATCCAGTAAGTAGGCTAGACTAGTGGGCACGGAGCCCTGGGATCTGCCCTGTTTTCCACCTCCCCAGCACCAGCATGAGCCACTGTATCTGGCCTTAGGTTATTTTTTTGCTTTGTTTTGTTTTAATATGGTTTTTGAGGCTTGAACTCACGTTTACAAGGTAAAACACTTTATCAAGCTGCCTGAACCATTTCCTCAGACTGAGTCTTTTTATTTGAGAATAAAAGAAAAAGGGTCTCTGGCTGGAGAGGTGGCTCAGCGGTTGGGAGCTCTTCCAGAGGATCCACATGCAGCTCACAATTGTCTAACTCCAAGATATGTCACCCTCACACAGACATGCATACATGCAGGCAAAACACCAATGCACATAAAATAAAAATAAATAAATCATTAAAAAAGTAAAATAAAAAGGGCCTCACTTTTTAGCCCAGGGTATCCTGGAATTTGATATGTAGGCCAGGCTAGCTACAAGATCACAGCAATTCTCCTGCCAAAGACTGGGATTACAAGAGTGAGACTCTGCCTGGCTTATGAGGTGGACTCTGGATGTGTTTAGTTTCTGTCTGGATCTCTACATCTGTAGAGTGTGGTGCTTTTCTTATTTTTTGGACAGTATTCTTATTTAGCTTCTAATCCCATTCTTATACTAAGCTGGGTGCTATAGCATATGCACTTACATCTTTATTTTATTAATGCATGTTGTCTGTGAACATATATGCACATGCATGTGGGGTGTGTGTGTGTGTGTGCGCGCGCGCGTGTGCACATGCAGAGGACCAAAGAAGCCTTGGAGCTGGAGTTACAGGCACTTGCAGGATGCCTGGCTTGCTATATTGTGTGTAATGGAGTCCCAAGTCCGGTCATCACGGGTGTGCTGTGTTTTTTAGCCCTGACATAATGCATTCTGTGTGTTGTTGAGCTTTCCTGACTGGAAAGCTTGTGTGTGTGTGTGTGTGTGTGTGTGTGTGTGTGTGTGTGTGTACACGCTCATGCATCAGCTTTCCATTGATGCTCTTTTCCTTCCTGTCTGGTAATAGGTCGCTTAAAAAGTTTGAGAGCACTGAGGGGGAGTGGGCTGGCTGCAACCAGTGCCGGCTAACCCTGACTGAAGGGAGGAATGTGAGCTGAGTTCGGCCAGTTTGAAGCTGGTGGGTGTTGAAAGGCTGGAAAGGACCCAGTGACTCACAGGAACTCTCCCCAGCACTTCCCAGTTCCCTCACTGGACCATGTCCCCGGGAGCTCTGGGGTTTGGTTCTTACTTTTGCTGTCCTCAGACGCCCGGCTGGCATTTGATGAGTGTGGCAGGAGGGCTCGTAGGGAAATCCACTCTCCCTGGCATGGGAGAAAGGATGGACTGCTTTGCAGAGTCAAGGAGGACCCTGTTGCCAAACCACAGTGAGGCCGTAGAGGTGATGGGAGCCAAACCACACTAGGGCTCCTGCTGGCTGCCCCACCTTCGCTGTGGGCGTCTTGCTTCTAACTTCAGGCCAGATGATTGTCTTCATTTGAAGACTGCATTCTACAGTGTAAACCACACCACACAATTGGAGGAAAAAAAATGACTTTTGTTTTGCTAATCTACAAGCAGGTCAAATTAGATGTTAAAAAAAAAAAAAAAAAAAAAAAAAGAATCTTTCTCCGGGAGAGGTGGCATATGCCTGCAACCCCAGCACTCCAGAGGCAGAAGCAGGCAGGCAGATAGATCTCTGTGAGTTTGAGGACAGCCTGGTCTACAAAGTGAGTCCAGAACAGCCGAGGCTACACAGAGAATCCTTGTCTTAAAAAGAAAAGGAAAAACAAAGAGAGAGAGAGAGAGAGAGAGAGAGAGAGAGAGAGAGAGAGAGAGAGAGGAAAGCAATAAAGAAAAAAAAGTAACCTTTCAAAATTTTTTATTAAGCCTTGCCTTGCAGGCAGCATTAAGAACTACACTTTTATGGGAGGTGGCCTCCTGGCTGCCTATTAAGAACAGGGAGCCGGGTGGTGGTGGCGCACGCCTTTAATCCCAGCACTCGGGAGGCAGAGGCAGGCGGATCGCTGTGAGTTCGAGGCCAGCCTGGTCTACAAAGTGAGTCCAGGACAGCTAAGGCTACACAGAGAAACCCTGTCTCGAAAAAACCAAAAAAAAAACCAAAAAAAAAAAAAAAAAAAAAAAGAACAGGGTTTTTCTGCCTTCAGTTCTGCCAGGTGGTGGGCAGAGGCAGCCTTGAGGATTGTCTCTGAGCTGGAAACTCTTGCAGGTCAGGATTGAAACAGCACTGTAGATGTCACCCCAGGTTAATCCTGCGCAGCTCTTTTCAGGATCGATTTTTTTAAAAAAAATATCTTCTCCCTTATTTTCTACCAAAGCATGCCTGTCAAACATGTCCTCAGTGGTTATCCATCAAAGCCTGTTGTTAGAGGTGTGAGGCAATCCATCACAGCTGGCCTTTGTGAGGCACCATAATCCTCAATATCACCTTTTATTATAATTATCAAGGGATCGGAAAACAGACTTAATTCCGGCTTAGGCACATTGTTTCTCAGAATGGCTGAAACTCAGTCTCTCGTCTATGTGTAACTGCCCTGTAGTCTTTAGCTTGCAATAGTTTTGGTAGCATTTGTTGATGCCCGGGGGTGCTTAACGTGATACCTGGCCCATGGGTGTTTTCATTACGTCACCTCACATCGGTTAGAGTGTGAAGCTTATTGTTAATTTTCCTTTTTGGGTCCTTAGAGACAGAGCCAGTGCTTTTTCAGTGTCACTTCACATCTCTGCATCTTTATCAATAAGTAGGAGCAGTAACGGCGCCTTCGTCAGTAGGTTGTGGGGTCAAAAATGATGCTAGGAAATTCTTAGACTAGTGCTGTGTGGTCAGTCAGTTGCAGAGGTCATAATCCTTACCATTCTGTTGTCACTCGATGTTAAATGGGACTGTGGACATGGGGGGAGGGGCGCGATCAGAATGCCCACGGCAATGTCTGCGTTTCTAGACCCTGTAAAACGAATGCGGTATGTGTGACCTCACCATGTAGAAAACAAGATTGCAAGTTTTATAGCCAGAATGAAGTAGGAATTTGTAGGTTGACATTGCTGGTACTGGGCATTTTTCCTTTTTATTTTTCTCTTTTAGTAATTAAGTGTGTGTGTGTGTGTGTGTGTGTGTGTGTGTGTGTGTGTGTGTGTGTATGGCACACTGCGTGTGTGAAAGCCAGAGGACAAGCCAAGATAGTCAGTTTTCTCCTTCAACCATGTAGGTCCCGGAGATGGATCTCAGGGCTTAGCAGCAAATGCCTTTACCCCCAAAAATCATCTTGCCAGCCCCCATCTCTTTTCTTACTTCTTACTTCTCCATTATTTCATTGACTGAGCCCTGCAGAATGGAAAAGAGTCAGCCAGCCCCAACATCACTGGCCTTGTCTAGTGTTCCTATTTTGACCTGACATATGCACTTGGTTAGATGGCATAAGCTTTGCAAAGATACTATCTATTATTCCTGTTATATGAAAATCCAGCAAGTTAATATATGTGGGAGTTCTGTATGGTGGCTGGTGTGTCCACCATGTGGCAGAGAAAATACTAACTTGCCTTCTATATTTTTGGCTACCTAAGGCACACACAGAACTTATTGTGTAAGAAGAAGTCACCACAGTTACAGGTTTAATTTTGTTTGTGTAAAACTATTTTATTATTTTTAGCTTGAGGGCCTGGCTTTTATTCCACTCCTCCCCCCTCCCCCCACCCCAAGCAGTGAATGTTTTAATCCAAAGTGGCTCCTGATTGACTTTGCCTGTAGCTATTTAATAGACTCTTTATTTGATCTGATTATCTTTCTCCTAAGCAAATTTACTAAGAGGAATGAAAGTAGTTCTAACAGTATGACTCTTAACAGTATGAACTACTGTTTCCAAGTAGCTCATGGATAGCTGGTTTTGTCTGTTAGTTAATCTGCTGCTATCCAAACAAATTACTTGCCTCTGCCTCTCAAGTGCTGGCATTAAAGGCATGTGCCATCATGCCTAGCCTATAGCCATGCTTTAAAGTTATGGCTTATAAAGTCATCATGTCTCTGTTATTTCATCTTCACTAAGTTTAATGGGCAAACCAACACTACTTTATTATCTTTCAGTTCAGTGGCTCAGAAGGCCAACTGATGGAAGTCTTATTGGGCCAAGATTAGTATTGGTAGAGCTGTGTCCTTTCGGAAGCTCTAGCTGGGAATCAAGTCCTTTGTTTCCAGCTTCTAGATGCCATCAGCATTTCTTGTCTCCTTACCCTTCTCATATTCAAAGCCAGAGTCTCTGATCCTTCTGTAGTTGTGTGTCTTATAAAAGTATCTTTTATTTGGCTGATAAAGTTGTCATATCCAAGGCTTACTCCCTCTGTCTGCTGATCTAGGCCTAGAATGCTTCTAGCCTAGGAAATTTCTAGCCTCTATACAGTCTACCTAGAATATTTTGAGCCTCTGAGACTTACTGCTGGGTAAGCTCACCCTTTCTAGCTCTTTCTGAACCCTGGCTGGCTAATTCAACTCAGCTGTTCTGGCTCAAACGCCTCTCCAAGCTGACTGATTCAAACTGGCTTCTCTCAGCTTCTGAATGAATTGCTCTGCTTGGCCTCATCTAGCAGTCTGTTCTAATCTTCTGGCTGTTCCTTCTGCCTTCACCTGTGTCTAGCTTGTTCTGTCTTCAGTCTGTCTCTGTAAAACTCTCCAAGTAAAACTGCCTCCTTCCTCTCCCTGTGCCGTCCTCTCAGGTAGCTTCTCTTTCCTCTCTCTCTCTCTCCTTGTGAAAGTTGGGCATATCCTATGTGCCAACTCTTTCTCTGATTTGTCACTCTGTTAGCCCCTCAATGAGACATCACTTCCAAACATGGCTGCTTCCTTCTAGAAACTAACTTTACCTTCATTGTTTTGGATTAAAGATGTGTACCAAGGGTATGTCTGTGTTCCAGCCAGAGTAGCCCTATTCCTGAGTTAAAATCCCTCTACAGTGTCTGACTAGAGTTGAGGAAGGTTCTTCCTTGCTGGGCCTTCCCGGATAATAATCCACGACAATGCTTCCAGTTCAAGGTTCTTTTTTGTTTTGTGTTTTTCGAGACAGAGTCTCTCTGCATAGCCCTGGCTGTCCTGGAACTCACTCTGTAGACCAGGCTGGCCTCAAACTCACAGAGATCCACCTGCCTCTGCCTCCTAAGTACTGGGATTAAAGAAAGGCTTGTGTCGCCATTACCCGGCCCAGCAAGTACTCTTAAACACTAAGCCATCTCTGGCACCTATCCATCTCTTTGAACAACTGTCTCTCACTTTGACCTAGGGCTCACTGATTCGGCGAGGCCAGCCCCAGGGATCGGCTTGCCTTTGCCTTCCTTGTGTTGGGATTTCAAATGTGTGTCACCATGCCCAACTTTTTATATGTCTTTTGGGGATTGAGCTCCGGATTCTTATGCCCTGACCTACATGACGTCGTCTGACCTACGTCCCCATCCCCCATAGCTCTTCTTTTGGCCTAAATAACTTTTTATTCTTTGAGTCTGTGAAATACCATCCCCAAAGTCTTCCATAAAATCCCGTCCTAGCTGCCCACTTCTTTGAGCACACTCACCACATTTCCTGTAATCTCTGTCCTCCACTGCTGTGTGGTCAATACCACGAGTTGGGGGAGGGGGCGCTCTATCTCCATTTGCCTTTGTTTTCAGAGCGACATATTGTTAAGATCCCTCTGGGTCATTGGAGAGCGTAACACAAGTCACTGGGGTTGGGGTTGGGGGTGGAGGACTAAAGAGGTGGCTCAGCTTAATCATTGCTGTGCAAGCAGGAAGACCAGGGTTCAGATTCCTAGCAGCTAGCCTGTAAAACCACTATAAAGAAAGAGAAGATGTGCAGCCCACATGGCAGGTCCAGAGTCACAGAATAAAGCTCTACCTCATGAGTCGTTTCTTCTACTCTTGCAGTCATGGGCTGTGGGGTGGAAACACCACTCGGCTGAAGCAGCAGCTGAGATTTTCTTATCTTTTATGAACCCTGACTCTTGACTTTGTGGCAGAAAATAGTTTTAGGACGAGTCAATGAGAAGCAGAGGTGGAGTTTAAGAAGAGGCGTTTTTAAGCACAGGAAGAAAGAGAAAGACAGGTGTTTGGGAAGAAAGTAAGACACAGCAGAGAGATGCGTGGGGCTCCTCGAAGGGGCCGCCAACAAAGTGATCGTGTCTATGTTATTTCATCTTTCTTAATTTTCCAGAGTTTCTACAAACTCTTCTTCACCAATCCTTTGATTGGTGGATAGAAAAGGCAGGGTGATATTTCTTGCTTTCTCTAGTTTACTCTTTTAAAAAAATTATTCATTATTATGTATACAACGTTCTGCCTGCGTGTGCACCTGTACCAGAAGAGGGCATCAGATCACATTATAGATGGTTGTGAGCCACCATGTGGTTGCTGGGAATTAAACTCAGGACTTCTAGAAGAGCAACCAGTGCTCTTAACCACTGAGCCATCTCTCCAGTTCCCCTCATTTACTAGTTTTTATGTAATGAGTCTTTCCAGGGTCAAGGAGTGCCCCTTTAAAAGGTGCTGCTGCTGCTAAGCCCCAACTTCAAGAATTTATGTCTCAGCTCAGTGGAGCATCCTTCCTTTACCTATATGAGACTCGACCCACTGAGGCATCTGTATTGTACCTATATGTGTTTTGGCCCACTGTGGCATCCTTACTATAACAAGATGTTTTTGCTCTGTCAGCTGCTTCTCAGATCGCCTGTGTTTTGCTCTGATAAGATGGCCCAGACATGAGTGTATATGTGTGTGTCTGTGTCTGGGGATACTGAGGAGTACATGGGGGCGAAGCAGAACCAGCCATGGCAGCAGTAGAGAAGGAGCATGCCACCCCCCACCCCCAAGAGCCTAACCGCAAGTAGGGTGGGGAGGGAGCGACCTTCGATTATAATATATGTCAGGAGACCACTCACAAAGTTGTGGTCAGTGGGTGTGGCCACCTGCATTGTTGGTTCAGTGTTCAGAGTGGCTCGAGTCACGGCCAAACCGGCAAGAGTGCCCAGTGTGTGAAGCTGGCATCAGCTGGGAGAAGGTTGTCTGGCTTTATTCGCAAGGGAGCCAAAAGCCCCAGGATCCCATATAGAAGACTCCACCCCGCCATCAGGGCCAACAACCAGCTCTAGAGAGCAAGGGGGTGGGGTGGGTGGTGGTTTCCAGCCATTCGGTGGTACCCGTTGTGGGGGCGGGGCTTTCACTTCTCGGTTGTTGTTGATGCTTTTCCCTTTGGCTTTTTTTTTTTTTTTCCTTCTCACCACCGTGTTCAGTGCCCATGAACCTTTCCGAAGGGGAGCAGGTGCGGATCTGGGACAAGGTCACCCAGTCTCCATCTGGCAAGATTCCCTCTTCCTGTTTCTCGACATATTCTTTTTCGGGCTGCTGAGTATTTGAGCTGTGTCTCCTCCCTGCCCACCTCTAGCTAGTGGAGAATCTGTATCAGTGGTCCCTGCTGGCCCCTCCTTTCTTTGGACCACCCCCTCACTTCTGTGACCTATCTGTTTCGCTCAGGCCTCCTTCAGGAGGGTTTGGGAGCGCCTGCGGCTCTGTCCTACTGGCCCAGGAGCAGGGTCACTCCCCACCCTGAGGAGGACAGACTAGACAGGTGTCCGGTTCTTCTCTCTCTAATCCTTTGCTTTCCCCCAGATTTCTTGATTTGATGTTTAAAGATGGGTTCTCCCTAACTCCTCCACTTGTTGATTTAATTTAATGTTTCTCTTCTCTGTCTTGAGTTCTGACTCAAGTGTCTCCTCTCCATCCCTGAATACTGTTGGGGGATGGTCTAATGTATTTTGATGCTAATTACTGCTTGCTGTCTCTGTGACCCACCTTTTGTTTTTGTTTGTTTGTTTGTTTGTTTTGTTTTGTTTTTTCGAGACAGGGTTTCTCTGTATAACAGCTCTGGCTGTCCTGGAACTAGCTCTGTAGTCCAGGCTGGCCTCGAACTCACGGAGATCCACCTGCCTCTGCCTCCCAAGTGCTGGGATTAAAGACGTGCCCCCTGCCCCCGCCCACAAACCTTTTGATTAATAAAAAGCCATCCCACCTGTGCAGGGCAGAGGAGATAGAGGTGTGGCTAAGGTTCCCAGGCTTAAAGAGAGAGCGAGATATATAGGAATTCTGGGAAGAGGGAGAAGAAAAGCGACCAGAGGAGAGGGTCCAGAAAGGAGAAAGAAGAAGGCTGCCATGGGTTAGATGGAAGAGAAACATATGGCAGGCATGGATGGAGAGTTGGCTCAGATAATCGCTAGCCAGGCATAGTGCTAATACAGAATACAGATAATATTGGTAATTTAACTACAACACAATACCTCCTTTATTACAAATTCAAATAATAATTAAAAAATAAAAACCAGAAAGATGGCCCAGACTTGTTTTGCTAACTTCCTACCCAAGTTCTGAAATTAGCCATTTTCCCAACATCCTTTGTTCTTTTCAGTGGACCTTAGCATTTAGCTCCTTTGAAATATTGAATTCTCAGGGCTCTGGCAATTTCAAAAGTGTTAGGTGGTTTATATCCCATTAAAAATCAAGGAGTATAGCAGGTTACCAAGAAGAGACTTGATACCCTATGAGCATATACAGGGGGAGGAAATCCCCCTCAGTCACAGTCATAGGGGAGGGGAGTAAGGGGAAAATGGGAGGGAGGGAGGAATGGGAGGCTACAAGGGATGGGAGAACCATTGAGATGTAACAAGAATAAATTAATAAAAAATTAAAAAAAAATAAAGGAGTACCAAGGTAGGGGTGCACTCATCAACACCGTAGCTGAGCTTTCATGAAAATAAAACAGCTACCTGGGTTACTGTTCAGTGTTTTGTGTTGGTTACTTCTCTTGTTACTGTAATGAAACGCCTGACAAGAACCCCCCAAGGAAGTTCCCTTGGTGCACAGTTTGAGGGTGTCAGGGCAGGACAGGCATGGCGGCAAGAGCTGGAGGCCGCTGGTCACACGGTGCCTAGAGTTAGGAAGCAGAGCCATGAGCACTGGCTTTCTGCTCACCGGCTCCCTTTCATTCAGTCTGTGAGATGGTGCTGTCTGCATTCAGAGTTGATCTTCCTTCTTCCACTAAACCCTTCTGGAAAACCCTCAGATACACACTCAAAGGTGTGTTTTCACGATAATCCTAAATTCATTTGTATTGGCAATGAAGACCGACCATCATGCTGTGAAGAGAAAATCTACGTGGATTGATTGAGTTTGTTTATAATATAACTAAAATGCTCTAGAAACAGAACTGGGTGGGTCTGTGTGTAAATGTGAGGACTTGGCCTAAATGAATATTTCTCTTCAGGCTCTTGTTCCTATAAATATATAGAAAATTATTGTTCACCATGAGGTGTTTACAGGTGGAAGGAAAGGTAGGTTTTTGAATCTTCCCAAAGAAACTACGCTCCATAGATATCTTTCAGATTTTAATCCTAAAACTTTGCCTTCAGCTGACAAGGAGCAACCCAGCACCACATATTTATGGCGACATCAAGAAGAGGGCAGCCTGGATCACAGTCAAGTGATGCGTTTTATTATTCATTTGGATCTCTTTAAAAAAAAAAATCAAACAGAAAGGAGAGAATAACTGAGCAGTTGCCTTTCTCATTGCATCTGATACTAGGAGATGCTTAAATAAAACCCACAGATGTTTAGATTCTACCTCCCTAGGATCTGATTAAGTTGGCATAAGCTGAGTGTTTGGCTATATTCTCACTTATTTTTTTTCGTCCCTGATGATTTTGAAATGTACATCTAAGTAAAGGACATCTGACCTAACTTGAAGCTCCACTAAGGAAGAGCTAGAGACAATGGTGGTGGTCAGCGTAGCTGTCTCCTAGTATACTGTGTGAAATTTGTGTTTGAATTAGGCACAAAGCTAAGTGGTGGCCTTTCCTGAGTTTCCCTTGAGGTTTCTCAGGAAGTAGCCCGTCTTCTCTTCCTTTGGGAACTCCTGGCCCTTGGTGATTGGTCTAGACTTTTACAGAGACATACGCTTAGGGATACTCAACATTGGCGAGCAGTCCTTCGGCCCCTTCCATGGAGCGGACATTGTGCTGACCACAAAGGCTACAGCGTCCTGCTCTTGGAGACTACAGCTGAGGGGCTTCAGCCAAAAGTCTCGACCAGAAAATATGTATAATGCAAAAAAAAAAAATCTATAATCCTTGGGCTTGGTACATAATAACATCCAGAGTTGATTGACAAATGTCCTGAGTGAGGCAGAGGGGATGTTAATAGCTGGAGGACGGGGCAAAGTGCTGGGGGATGTTGTGGTCCAGGCATAACGTGCCTCTTACACACTTGAACTCCCTGCAGCCATGGTTAACTGCACAAGGCCTGAACATGACTGGGCCTCTCAACAGGATAGCGCGGAAGTGGGAAGGCACTCTGAAGCCTGCCCTTCCTTAGGGAACTGTAGATAGGGAAGGGAGAAATGTTTCATCCCGTGTGCGCGCGCACACACACACACACACACACACACACACACACGCGCGCGCGAGCATGAAAGAGGTGACTAATTAGGAGGAGGAAGAGGTTAAGAGGGTAACGGGGATAACTATAGAAATATATTATGAAACCCAGTGTTATGTGCGGTTAATATATGTTAAAAAACTTTAAAATTCTTACTGAGTGAATGAGAGACAATATTTTATTTGTAAGCAATGCACAACTACATTTTAGTGTTTTGGAGTAGAAGAGCTACAGAGCTAGGTGCTTTACATTGTTCTGGAAGAAAGAAGATGGGGAAAGAAAGTGCCCTTCCTTCTTTCATCTTCTAAGTCCTGAAATTTATAGAACTATGCAAGCAGTATTGTGGTGGGGCGTAATATAGCCAGCCTACTTCCTGCCTTCACATCCTGCCCACTGCCCACAGGAGCTCCTGTCCCTGCTCCCACAGCGAGAACCTGGGGAGTCCGCCTTGCAGCCTAGGGACATCCGGCTCTTTGAAGTTCACTTCAGTGGAGGTTCTGTTCGAAAAGACTGACAGGATATAGTTCACAGTAGGATGCGTATTGTTTCCAGAAACCTCCCTTAGCAGGGGAGTGTTTTGTATAGTGTGGAGTTGGTCTACTCAGAATTTATCTGCAGCCCCTTTGGTATAAGGCAGATACGCATGCAGGGCCTGAGACTGCTCTGAGCCTTCAGTGTGGATTTCCCTTTCTTAAACCACCACCTCCTTCCAGCCTGCCTCCCCCAACTTCCATTAGAGATGAGATCATTAGGGTTTGGAGCCAGGAAAAGTGCATTGCTATAACTTTAAGTCTCCACATTCAGTCTGGATCTCTCTTCTCTCTCTCTCTCTCTCAGGTATATTTCATGGTTCGGAGGATAATTTGCTTAATTGTGCTGTTGTAGACTACAAAAATGAGTTAACTGGAGGGATTCTGCTAATTTGTGAACAGGGCTCAATTTCTCCACATTCCTTAGTCCCACTTAGTTTACATTTGTCATTGCTTTCAAGTTCGTTATGGGATGTGGACCACAGTCCGGGTTTGGTTAGCTTCTCAGGGCTTGGTTGGCTTTTCTGTGCTTTCTACTGTGAATACCAACTTGCTGGTTTTGCTCAAGGAAGGGGCGTAATGGGTGGAGAGAGGCCAGACTTGCGTAGGACTTCGAAGGAGAGTTCTTCTACTATAAGCTGTGCTATAGAACCCTGGTGGTGGAGGAAGGCCAGAAAGAGCGAAGAGAAGATGCAGATTTGAGAAGACATTAGCTGATGGGATGACCTCGCTTGGTGGTGGTACTCTAGAAGGGACAGTAAGACCTAAGGGGATTTGAGTTTCACCTGATGCTACCACAGTTGCTTTTATCTGGGGAGGGTCTACTCAGCCCCAGCCAGTGCAAGCCATGGTCCCTCTCTGAGCCAAGCTCCTGAGGGGGATGGGGAAGGGAGACAGGGTAGGGAAGGGGGGGAGGAAGAGGGGGAAAGGGAGAGAGGAGAGAGGCGGGGTTCCTTGGGTCTTGCTCAGGCCTTGGCCTGTGGAGGTAAAAATGCCTGGAAAACAGTCATATCTTGTGGGGGTATTCATCAGAGAAGACTGCTCAGACATGGCTTTAAGCCAATAGAAAGCCTGCCAGCAACTACACTGGGTGTTCAGGATTGCAGCATAGCACCCGAGCCTCTCCCTGGGTGAGCTTTTGAGCACAAAACCACGGCCTGGCTTGACATACTTCAGTGAACAAGAGCAGTTAGCCAGAAGCAGAACCGCAGAAGCTGGAAGGCAAGGTTAGTACATTTAGAGATCTCCCCACAACTGAGGACCTGCTGCAGATGTCAGGCTCACCAGAGGCTGAGTACCGATGCCCTGCAGACACACAGTAGGCCAAATGTCCTGTAGGACACTTCAGCAGTTGAAGCTGGGGATGTGGCTCAGTTGCTAGAATGCTTGCTTAACATTGCCGAATCCATGAGTTCTATCCCCAGATCCGCATAGAATGCAGCTTTGCTGGTGCTGGAGAACAGAGGCGAGAGGATCAGAAACTCCTGGGCAACCTGTGCTGTTGTGCGTGTGAGGCCTGCCTGGGGTACACGAGCCCTTTCTCATAGGCATGGCGAGGGTAGGAGGGGGGCGGGGCGAGGATGAGAAAAAACAAAAACGGCAAACTGACAATTAACTAAGCTATGGAGAAGAACACTTCCAGATTTAACTGGAGCCAGGCGCAGAGCCAGGTCAGACAGTGCTGGCCTTATCAGACAGTTGTTTTAAGTTGGGCTCTCATGTAAGGGCAGAGGGGAAGCCACTTCAGGCTTTAGACAGGAGCTGGTTCCATTAGATCAGGATTTAGGAAGGGACTGACTGCAGTGTGGAGCCTGGGTTTGGTTGGCGGGGAGAGAAGAGGTGCCTCAGGAGATCAGTTAGGAAAGGGTTACTGCCTCCCAAACCAGAACCTCCTGAACACTGCACTACTGGGCCACACCCACAGAACCCAACAGTCAATATTTAAAACAAAACAAAACAAACAAACAAACAAAAACCCAAAAATCTTAAGGGCTGGTGAGAGGGCTCATTTGGAGCTGCCAAACTGAGTGACTTGAGTTCAGTCTCCAAGACCCATGTGGTAGAAAAGACTTGATTCCTGCAAATTACTCTCTGAGCCCCCGACAGGAGTTAAAGTGAGCGTGTGCAACACCCACCCACACACATACACACACACACACTAAATGTAATAAAATATTTAAAAATCCTTCCATAGTTTTACAGTATGTCTATGGTTGCAGTTTTTAAAAGCATGTAAGCCTTTGGTATTAGTGTGCTGTTTGATTGTTTTGACTGCTATGGAGTACACCTGGGATTTGCTCCTTGAGCTGCTCTCCTGTTAATCTTAGTGTGCAGCCAGGGTGGAAGACTGCATGTTAGGTTGACGCTCAGCTTCATTTAATAGTGAATTCAAATTTTATGTCAATGATTTCTTCTAAATTTAAGAAGTATTGGTTTGTCCCATGAAAGTCTTCACTTACCAGAAAACTAGGACAGAGGGGAGAACATCCTATTGGGACTCTAGACGGGAGAATCATGGGAGAATGGCAAAGTAGAAGGATCCAGAGGGTCCTAGAAACCTACAAGAAGAACATTATGATAGGCAGATTTGGGCCCAGGGGTCCCACTCAAACTATGGCATCAGCCAAGGACAATACAGGTGGTAAACTTCAAACCCCTACCCAGATCTAGCCAATTGGCAGGACAGTCTCCACACTTGAGTGGAGAGTGGGATCTGACTTTCACACGTACTCTGATGCCTCATATTTGCCCATGACTCCTGGATGAGGAGACCTGGTGGCACTCAGAGGAAGGATAGCAGGTTACCAAGAAGAAACTTGGTACCCTATGAGCATATACAGGGGGAGGAAATCCCCCTCAGTCACAGTCATAGGGGAGGGGAATAAGGGGAAAATGGGAGGGAGGGAGGAATGGGAGGATACAAGGGATGGGATAACCATTGAGATGTAATATGAATAAATTAATAAAAAATTTCAAAAAAAAGAAGTATTGGTTTAAGCCATGTGTGCTGGCATGTGCCTTTATCTCAGCACTCGGGAGGCAGAGGCAAGCAGATCTCTGGGTGCCAGGCTAGCATGGTCTACAGAGTAACAGCTAGGGCTACAGAGTGAAACCCTTTATCAAATTCTGCTCCCTTGCCCCCCCAGAAAAATATTGATTTAGAGGGCATTTCAAGTAAACAGTTTAAGAACTACCTTCTGTGTCTCTTAAATTTCTTCCTTGTCAATCTTTTTTTTTTTTTTTTTTTTTTTTTTTGAGACAGGGTTTCTCTGTGTAGCCTTGGCTGCCCTGGACTCACTTTGTAGACTAGGCTGGCCTCGAACTCACAGCAATCTGCTGCCTCTGCCTCCCGACTTCCTTGTCAATCTTAAGTTTTATTCTTGCTCTCTTTTACTTGCCTTCCAAACAAGTTTAAGTTTTCTTGACTCTTTAAAAAACACACACCGTGTCCTCAACTGGTGCTTGCTTCCCAAACTCTTTCCCCACTTTCCCTCCCTTTTTATTTATTTATTTATTTATTTATTTATTTAGACAGGGTCTCACTATGTAGCAAGGCTGACCTTGGAACTCAGCTTGTAGCTTAAACTGTCTTTGAACTTGTGATCCTCCTGCCTCAGCATCCTTCTGTTTAAAATATTTATTTCTTTATTGTGTGTGTGTAGGGGGGAGGGGCATGATGGTCCTGATATGTATGTGCAGATCAGAGGACAACTTTCAGGGCTCTGTTTTCTCCTTCCACCACATGGGGCCTGAGAATTGCACTCAAGTCAGCAGGCTTGGTAGCAAGCACCTTTAACACGATGAGCCATTTTGCTAGCATTGCCTTTTTTTTTTAACTACTTAAAAAAATTTTTTTTTTTTTTACATTTATTTAGACTCTCTTTTCCTTCCTCCTCCAACCGCCTTCTCTGGGTGTATGTGAAGGAGCACATGTGTGATACACTCCCACCCCATACCAGGAGTACACGGAGAATAAAGTAAATAAAATAATCTTCTTTGTTTGTTTGTTTGTTTTGTTTTTCTTTTTTAAGATTTATTTATTAAGTATACCAATGTTCTGCCTGCATGCCAGAAGAGGGCACCAGATCTTACTATAGATGGTTGTGAGCCGCCATGTGGTTGCTGGGAATTGAACTGCCCTTAACCACTGAGCCATCTCTCCAGCCCCCCCCCCCTTTTTTTTTCCCAAGACAGGGTTTCTCTGTGTAGCCTTGGCTGTCTGGGACTCGCTTTGTAGACCAGGCTGGCCTCAAACTCACAGCGATCCACCTGTCTTTGCCTCCCGAGTGCTGGGATTAAAGACATGCGCCACCATGCCCAGCACAAAATAGTCTTTTACTGCATGACCAGTGAATGGAAGAGTAAGTCTTCTTGGAAATGGGGGTATGAGACAATAAAATAAAAATATAATCTTTCAAACTATATTGACTCAACTTTTCTGTTTATGAAATAAGCAATAAGATGAGATCAAGAGGGTTGAGATATGTTTTAGTAGGTAGCATGCTTGCCTAGGGTGGATGCAGCTCTGGGTTCAGTCTCTAGCATGTCATAAACTGGGTATGGTAGTACATGACCGTGGCCCTAGGAGAGTGGAGGCAGGAAGATCATGAGTTCAAAGTCATTATCCACTGAATGACAAGTACAAACCCAGCCTGGGCCACACGACTGTGCCTCTAAATTAAATGAATAAACTCAGCGGGGAAAGTCCTTGTTAATGCAAGTGTAAACATGTGAGTTCAGATTTCCAGAACCGATGTAAAGCTGGTCGTGGACATCTGTAATCCCAGACCCTGAAGTGAGATGGGGGCTGGAGACAGGGGAATCTCTGATGCTTGCAGGCTGGAAGAGTGCACAGCGGTGAACCAATCAGACAAACCGTTTCTCACAGAGCTGAAACAGGAAGATGAACTCAGAGGTTGTCCTCGGACCTCCACAGAGGAATGTACAAACACACATATACGTACAGACACATCACACATGCACATCCTACACACGTGCATGAAGAAATAGGGAATAATTATTTAAAATAGTTATCAGAATAAAATGGGATAATTCATATTTCTACAATAACTCATATTGTGCTTACAGCAAAAAATGTGTGCGCGCGCGCGCGCGAGAGTTACAGGTTCTTCCACGTGAATCTGAGTTCTTTCTTTATTTTCTAGGGCTATTTTGAAGACCATCGCTCTGGGCCAGATGCTGTCCTTGTGTATATGTGGTACAGCCATCACCAGCCAGTACTTGGCAGAAAAGCACCAAGTGAACACGCCCATGCTCCAGAGTTTCATTAACTACTGCTTGCTCTTCCTGGTCTACACAGTGATGCTGGCATTTCAGTCTGGTATGTCAAGTGTGAGGTCATCCGGCCTATACATTTCCGTGGCACTCATTCATTCATTCTGTCTGTCTTTCTTTCTAAACCTTTTTTGCATGTGTATGTGGTGTGTGTGTGTGTGTATGTGTGTGTGTGTGTGTGTGTGTGTGTGTGTGCATGCACATGCAACCTAAACTGACTAAGAAGGTTCAATACCTTCATTTCTATCATTTAAAATCATTACTATGCTTGTTACCCCTTAAGGGAATCAGTGTTGTTCCCATGTGGCAAGATTAATAAATAACTTCCTTCCTTCTTTTTTTCTTTTGTGTGGTACTAGGGATTGCATTTAGTGTTGTTCCCAAACCTCTCTTTTTATCTTTTAAGATTTATTTATTTATTACATGTATGTATATGTTCATGTGAGCCCACATATGCATGTGTGCTGGGGTATGCATAGAGGCTAGAAAAAAGCATTGGGTGTTTTCTTCCAATACTCTCCTGTTTTGAGTCAGGAGCTCTCCCTGAACTATATTTTCAAGCCCCAGAGATGCCCTTGACTTCACCTTCCTTGGAGTTGGGGTTACAGGCACATGTGCAGAATGCTGGCTTCTTCTTCCATAGGTTGTGAGGTCTCTTTTTCTTTTTTTAATTCCCTTTGCAGCCTGATGGCAGCCCCCTCCCTCCTCTCCTCCCGCTCCAACCCTCACACCCCTCCCTCGTTTCTCGTCCTCTTATCCCCGTGATTGTACAGCAAGTGCTAAACACTGAGCCATCTCTCTAGCCCTGTGTAAAACTTCACAGAGTTGTTGTAAACAACTTAGCAAGTTGTTCTTGAACTTTTAACCTTCTTGCCTCAGCTTCCTGTGTAGGTGGGATTATAGCCACCAGAGCTGCCTATTACCACTATTATCACTGTAGGAAAATAGAAGCTTTTGTGAGAATGGAGAAATGCATCAGGGTACCGTAGTTGGCAAGAACTCTAGGGCAAGACTTCGGGGGTGGGCAGAACTAGCATACTCGTGATAGCTCTGGACTCTGCTTTCCTTGGAATGTCCTTGCCTTCAGGAAGTCAGTTTCTCCCTCCCTCCCTCCCTTCCTCCTTCCCTTCCTTCCTTCTCTTTCATTTCTGTTTTCTGAGACAGGGTCTTAACTATGCACCTTGGCTGGTTTGGAGCTCCTTTGTGTAGACCAAGCTGGCTTTGAACTCATAGAGACCCGCCCTCTTCTACCTACTGGAGTGCTAGGATTAAAGGCTTGTACCACACACCCCGCTATGTCTTTATAGATTAGCACAAAGCCTCCCCAACATATGTGCCATCTCTTGTGAATCCAGAGATGAGTAAATCCTCTTTAATTTAAATCAACAGAACTGTGGTGAGTGTGGTGCATGCAGAGCATTTGTTAATGGTGCCACTAAGGCTTTTCTTAAGCTTATCACTGGCTTGAATTTCACTTGGACGTCCATCATATTCTAAACAAGGACCTTGCTGGGTTTCCTTCAAAGAGACTTATGCTAGGGGGCTCAATAACCAATTAGTTTGTCAAAACAGTTTCTTTTCCAGTCTGTGGCTTGCCAGAAATGGCTTTAGTCATGTTCACAGATGGACACATTGTTTATTATTATTGCTTGAGGCAGGGTCTTATGATTCCCAGGGTGGCCTTAAATTCCCTAGGTAGCCAAGGATGACCTTGAACTGCTGGCCCTCCCATCCCCACCTCCCGATTACAGCTGTGTACCACTGCGCTGGTTTCATGTGGTGCTGGGGATGGAACCCAGGACCCTGCATGCAAGGTGTCGCTCTACCACCTGAGCCACACCCCGAGTCCTGACTACTGTATTTATGTTCCGCGGCTTCCGTCCAGCTCTCTTCCTGGTGTTCTCCTTGCAAAGTCTTCATTTTCATACCAGACAAACCTGGTGGTGATGGCACAGAGGTCTGGCCTCTGGGTCACTGAAGTTAGGACAGGCCACGTTTGAAATATACAACAGACCCCTGTTTTGACTTCCTGGTCTACAGACTGATGTGTGGTCATGTCATGAGTAATGGGTACTCACCCAGGTTTCTTTCAATCAGGCAGCAATAACCTTCTAGAGATCTTAAGAAGAAAGTGGTGGAAGTACACTCTCTTGGGGCTTGCTGATGTGGAAGCCAATTATCTGATTGTCAGAGCGTACCAGTACACGACTCTGACCAGTGTCCAGGTAAGAGAGAGTCTGGATATTGGGGGTTTTATGCTTCCTAGAGGAGACCATGTACCCATATATGTTCATCTGTTTTTATGGGACAGCTGTGCATTTGAAGAAGCCCTACACACAGGTGGATGATAGGTGTTTTCCGGTACGGCATATGCTCTGCTGAGTCACATTTTCTGAAGTTACTGACAACGTACACACATTAATCACTTTCGAGGCTTCTCACACTATAGCAGATTTAAACAGTTCAGAGCAAAACAAGCGTAAATATTTAGCTTGCACTTGCTGTCATGATGCTGACGGAAGATCTGATGTGGTTTTGACTTAAACACAGAAGTGAGTGTGGCTCTGTACTGCAAAGGTGGAGGGTTGTAAGCCGTGCGGGACATAGGACTGCACTGATGGAGCCTGCTGGATGCACCAGGGGAGGTGGCAACAATGGTGAAACTCTTGCTCCTATTTCTTTGTGAATTTACTTTAAAAGATGATGATGATGATGATGATGATGATGATGATGATGATGATGATGTGTATGAGCATGCCATGGCACTTATGTGGTGGTCAGGTGACAACTCTGTGGAGTCAGTCCTTTCCACTCGTCTTTCCATGAGTTCCGGGGATTGAACTTGGGCCTCCACGCTTGCCCAGCAAGCACCTTCACACACTGAGCCATCTCTCCAGTCAACTGTTGGGTTTATTCTTGCCGGACTAAAAGAAAAATATTCCTTCATAGCAGTACTTCTCAACTTTGTCCTGTGTTGAGAAAGACTGAGTGTTAGCAGACGATGGGACTTGTCACGTGTCTGACTTGCCTTGACTTAACAACCAGCTGTTCCGTAAGTGGAGGTGAGAGTGGGAAGATGCACCCCTGTCAGGTTTAGACTTCGGAGTTTGACGATTCTGTAACTCTTTTGTTTCTCAAGAAAAGGTCTTGCTGTGTATCCCTGAATAGCTCTGTCCTCACTATGTCCTGAATTCACAACCATACCCAACCCCCACCCCAAGTGACCCACTGTGCCTGGTTTCTATAGTTTTTTGTAGACCAGGCTGGCCTAGAACTCACAGTGATCCACCTGCCTCTGCCTCCCAAGTGATGGGATTAAAGGCGTGTGCCACTACACCAGGCCCGGCCTATAGCTTTAAAAAAAAAAAAAAAAAAAAAAAAAAAAAGACAGTGTCTTATGTATTCCAGGCTGGTCTCCATTGTAGTTGAGGATGACCCTGAACTTCTGCCTTCCTGCCTCCACCTCCCAAGTGCCGTGGTTATAGGTAATCTGCCGCCACATTTGTTTTCTGCAGCACTAGCTGTGGATTGAAGCCAAGGCTTTATGCTTGCTTGGCAAACACTCTCCTCTCTGAGCTGCACTCACCCTAATCCTCCTTTTCCAATGTTTTAATGTGTGTGTGTGTGTGTGTGTGTGTGTGTGTGTGTGTGTGTGTGTGTGTGTGAACCGAACTTATCAAAAAAGAAAAGGACCACCACCTCCAAGAAAACAAAAAGCAGCGGCATTTCAGAGAGTGGGTGGGACCCGAGATCACTGGATCTGGGCCCAGCATTTTGCCTTTTGGCTCAGAGCCTGGCTGGCTGGAGATTACTCAGTAACAGAGTTGGGGCTGAAGCCTCTCTAGTTCTTCCCCCAGCATAAGCACCCCGTCCTTGTCATGCCCCATCCAGTGTTAATCCAGTGTAGATTAAATTTACATTAGATATGAAGACATACTTTTTGGATAAGATGTCGTCTGCAATAGTGTTTAGAGTGGGCTTTTCCTACCTTATTTTTATTATGTAAGAGACACAGCTTAGACCCTGCTAAGCCATCATGGGTAAATTCCACTGGTGTCTTCCTGGATACTGCTTAGTGGTTGGTTGGTTCAGGAAGGCTCAAGAAAGCACCCAGGAGACTAAAGAGTAAACAGTATGGCACAGCCTGTGGGTACATGTAGTATGCTGACATCCAGTGATGGCATTGCCATGGAAACAAGCAATAAACTTCAGTAGCTGGGATCCTACAGACTGCTGGAGGCTTAAGGCTCTGACTTGTCCGTGACTTAACAGGCACGGAGAAAAACAATAACAAACTTAAAACACCATGGAGTGAGCAGTGAAGCAGAAGTTTCAGAAGTAGAATTAGTGTATGCTACACATTCACATTTTTATTCCTGAAGCATTTATTTCATGCGTCAAGAATTATCCCTCAGGGCTTGCAGAGACAGCTTGGTGGTTAAGAATGCTTGCTGTCCTTGCGACTAATTGGAGTTGTTTCCAGCATTCATGTCAGGTGGCTCACAGTTGCCTGCAGCTCCAGCCCCAGGAGAGCCAAGACCATCTTCTGGCCTACGCATCCACCCGTGCCCACCTCCAAATTAATTTTTTTCCAATGTATTTTATCCTCGAATTCACGCACACACACACAAAAAGTCAAATTAAGAACTGAGTGAATTCTCTATCCTTTCTTATACTGCCAGGGATTTTGGGTTTGCTATACTTTGAGTACTCTTGGTCCCTGCTTGATCAGATGGGCAGTATGAGGGGCATAGCAATTATCCCATGGACCCACAATGATGGAGGAACATACGCTAATGATGAGGAGGGAGCAAGCATCTGCCTCACGTGGTAGAACAGAAGGAACTCTGTATCTGGGAGATGATGTCTGTTCCTTTATGGTAACCTGCACTTGGTAGTACTGTGCTCAGTGACAATTAAATGTTGGGCTTTGTGATTTATAATTTCATGTCTGTCTAATCTAATGCGTGCTTCCCAGGATAGGGCTCCTATCTTGTTCAAATTTATATTCCCAGTTCCTCTTATGATGTACCCCGCCATAGCTCTGTGCTTGCCAGGCAAGTGCTTTGTCACTGAGTTGAATAGCCAAACCCTCTTACAGAGTCCTGGACATTGGACACGCTTAATAAATATCTGTTGACAGTGTAAATGGGTGTCCTGGAAGGACACTCGGCTTCCTGAAGTTGAAGATAAACACAGAGGGTAATGCAGAGGCTCCTGGGTAGGATGAATAAATTCAGCCCTCGAGGCTCTTTGTTTGTTTTGAGGCAGATATCAAGTACCCCAGGCTGGTCTAGAATTTGCTATAAAAGTCAAACGTGAAAAAAAAAAGGTGGAAAAAAAAAGTCAAAGGTGGCTTTGAACTCCTTGAACTCCTTTTATACGGTATTAGAGATCAAACTCAGGGCATTGTGCCTGCTAGGCAAGCACTCTGCCAACGGAGCTACAACCCAGTCTGACTTTTAACCATATGATTTGGGGCAACTAATCTCTCTTTAGACTTTGGGGTTTTCTGTGCACATCTAAAAGGGGCTTGCAGTCCCAATGTCACACGGTTCCCATGAGGATTAAATGGGTTAGCCCAGGTACATCGCTTGTGTGCAGGGCCAGAGATAATAAATGCTCCATAAGTGCTTCCTCCTGTCACAGCTCAATCATGCTTTTTTATGTTTCAAGCTGCTGAGATGTTTGGCTCTGCTTGGTTTTTCTTCCCATGCAGCTGTTGGACTGCTTTGGGATTCCTGTGTTGATGGCTCTCTCCTGGTTCATCCTCCGGGCAAGATACAAAGTGATCCACTTCATCGCCGTGTTTGTCTGTCTGCTGGGTGTGGGGACCATGGTTGGTGCAGACATATTAGCGGGGAGAAAAGACAGTTCAGGTGAGACCGTGTCACTTGTTCGGCCATGGAAGTGCATTTGCTCACGTTTTCAGGGGAGTTTGCCAAGGGCACACTGGCAGAGAGTGGGCGATGGAGGGACTCCGCCAAAGGTGAGCCAGAGGCTGTGCTGTGAGCAAGTGTGCGCTCACTTGCTGGGGTGCCCTCCCCAGTGAGGTGTGTTGGTGTGCTTTCTCAGCGCTCTGCACTTCCTCTAGCACTTTGCTTCTAAACATTTGGTTTGGTGATGGTTTTTTTTTTTTCTGTTTAACTGCATTTTCCCATTTAAGCATGTTTAAAATTTTATTTTAAATATATTTGTAGAAATAATCTTTTCCTTAAAACGTTTTTGGATTAGTTACTCCAAAACCTTGTATTTTTGAGCTAGCTCTCCTTTTTCTCCCCCTTTATGTCAATTCCTTCGCTCTTTCTTTTTCTCCCTCCATTTTTCTTCATTTCTTCTCTCTGTCCCCTTCCTTCCTCCCTTCCTTCCTTCCTTCCTTCCTTCCTTCCTTCCTTCCTTTCATTCTAACCCCTCTCCTTCTTCCCTCCCCGCTCCATCTTTCCCTTCCTCCTTTCCTTGAATGAAAAAACTCAAAATCCTCCCTCCTCAGCCCTGCCCCACCTTGACTGCTGGGGGACAGCACCCTGTGCTCCCACACTCAGCACTGCTTCCTTCATTTATATCAAAAACCTCTTTTTAATGAGTCTGTTGATTTGAGTGCTTTGATGTGTTTCTTTTTTTCTTTTTCTGTTTGTTTTTGTTTTTGTTTTTTAGGACAGGCCTTTTTTTGTATATCCCTGGCTGTCCTGAAACTCATTCTGTAGACTGGCTGACCTCAAACTCAGAGATTTGCTTAACTCTGCTTCCCAAGTACCGGGGTTGAAATACACCACTCCCGCCTCGCTGGAATATTTCAATTGACAATATTGATGCTAAACCAGGTCTGAATCTCCAAGGTGACTTCAGGATCTCCTTGGATCAAGATAAACTCACTTCTTTTGCCAAGCATTCTTTCCTATAGTTCTAAACAATACACTGTTTCTTTTTTTTTGTTGTTGTTGTTTTTTTTTTTCCAGACAGGGTTTCTCTGTGTAGCCTTGACTGTCCTGGACTCACTTTGTAGTCCAGGCTGGCCTCGAACTCACAGCGATCCGCCTGCCTCTGCCTCCCGAGTGCTGGGATTAAAGGCGTGCGCCACCACGCCCGGCGAATACACTGTTTCTTTAGTGTTTTCCTTTCCACATTCCATGGGCTTGTCATCTCTGTAAATGGCTTTCTTTCACAATGGCGTCCAGTACCATCTTTGTTTCTTTAGTGTTTTCCTTTCCTACATTTCATGGGCTTGTCATCTCTGTAAATGGCTTTCTTTCACAATGGGGTCCAGTACCGTCTTTCAGTCTGTTGGACTCCCAGGGGGTAAAAATGTGAAAATCACAGCTGTTGTTGTGCCAGACAGTAAGGACAAGAGCTTTTAAACTTATAGAAACTAGGATTAAATAAAGTTTGATTCAAATGAACAGAGTTTGGTAACTCCTGGTTTGCCTGCTGACAACACATTTCTTTTTGTGTCTTACTGCCCCACAGGGAGTGATGTTCTGATTGGTGACATCTTGGTCCTTCTTGGGGCTTCCCTGTATGCTGTGTCCAATGTATGTGAAGAATACATCGTGAAGAAGCTGAGCAGACGGGAATTTTTAGGAATGGTGGGCCTATTTGGAACAATTATCAGTGGCATACAGCTGTAAGAATCTAAAATTTTTCATAAAGACAAAAAACGAACAAATATGGGAGTAGGGGGCAGAGGGCTGGACAGTCAGGGAGGGGGAGTGACTTATAGGAAAGTATAATGACATATATGTGAATATGTCAAAATAAATAGCCAGCAAAATGCCTCAGTAGGTGAGGGCGCCTGCTGCCAAGCTTGATGGCTTGAGGTCTATCCCTGGGACCCACATGGTAGAGAGAAGAAACTCCTGCAAGTTTTCCTCTCCCCTCCAAACACACACACACACACACACACACACAAAATAAATGGCAAAATGAAACCCATTACTTAAAATGCAAACTTATTTTTTATTTTATTTTTATTTTTTCATATTTTGGTTTTTTGAGACAAGGTTTCTCTGTGTGGCCTTGGCTGGTCTTGAACTCACTGCGATCTGCCTGCTTCTGCCTCCCGAGTGCTGAGATTAAAGGTGTGCGCCACCATGCCCGGCTTTATTTATTTATTTATTTATTTAAATCAGTAAGTAGGGGCTAGAGAAATGGCTCAGCAGTTAAGATATCATGTTGCTTTGCCAGAGGACCCAAGGGGACTGGTTCTCAGCACCAACATAAAGGCTCACAGCCACTGTAATTTCATTTCCAGGGGACCCAACCAAGGGCACCGGCGCACACATGGTATAGAGACATACATGCAGGCTAAACACTCATACACATATAATAAAAACAATAAGGAAACATTAGATAGATGATTACTTTCTCTAACACTAATGTTTGTTTAACACCAAATCACATTTGAAATCAATAACTTGATAAAAATCTAATAAAAGATTCTTTTTTCTTAACTTGTTTGGTTTTTGAGACAAAGTCTTACACTGTAATTTAAGCAGTCACTATACTGCCCAGGTTCATGGCAATCCTCCTACCTCAGCCTCCTGAGTGCTGGGATTACAAGTGTGAGCCACATGCCTGTCTAGATATTTTTATATTCTTTTTTTCTTTTCTGAGACAGAGTCTCACTGTGTACCCTCCACTGTCCTGGAACTCACTCCGTAGACCAGGTTGGTCTCGAACTCGGATCTACCTGCCTCTGCCTCCGGAGTGCTGGGATTAAAGGCATGTGCCACCATCCAGCAGACATTTCATATTCTAAGGAAAACAATTTAAAACTCAACATAACTCTTTCCCTTAGCCAAATTACAGCTTCTACGCTTTCTATAAAGTAAGGTGTGGACCTTTACACAGCTTCTTGTTTTGGTCTTAGATTGATTGTGGAGTATAAGGACATTGCCAGGATCCAGTGGGACTGGAAAATCGGTATGTACCTTAAATGATGACTTTTTAAGTCAACAGTCTGTCCTTAAACTGACAAAAATACACACCAAGAAATTAATACCTCATTTTAATCATATTTTCATATCTTTAGGAATCCATACCAGTGATGATGATTTGCTCTGAGAATTGGTGGGTTAGCCTCTGTTAGGATTAATTCTTAATCTCTGTCTGAAAGATTAGCTTTTCTTTCCTAGGAATTCTGAATAAAACCAAGACTGACCTTTGTCACCGTAGCTGTCAAGTAAACATGTTGACATCTTAGTTCCTTCACCTTTTAAAGGTTATCACGGGCTTCATGTAATTTGTGAAGCATTCATCTCAAGCAAAGGATGGTTGTGTAATCAACTGCTGCCCACTGTTGCTCCATTCCTATGATGTCCTTGGACATTTCTGGGAATAAAACAGAAGGCGTTAGGATAGTTGGGGAAGATTTGAACCTTGATCATGGTCAGGAAGTAGCTAAATAATACATAAATGTTGCTGAAGATGGGATGCCATGATTACATAATGCAGGGAAATGAAATATCTTAGATGTCCCAAAAGTGTGTGTGTGTGTGTATGTGTGTGTGTGTACTGAGCATAGGATGTGGTTTAAAAAGTGCTTACAAAAAGACAGACATATTGCTACTGCAGTCACATGGTCAGCACTGACCTAAAGTGGAGAATGCTATTGTTCTATCTTGGAACACATAATGCAATGGGCTGAATTATTTGTTTTGTTTTGTTTTTGTTTTTGTTTTGTTTGGTTTTTTGAGACAGGGTCTCTCTGTGTAGCCTTGGCTGTCCTGGACTCACTTTGTAGACCAGGCTGGCCTCGAACTCACAGCAATCCACCTGCCTCTGCCTCCCAAGTGCTGGGATTAAAGGCGTGTGCCACCATGCCCGGCAATGGGCTGAATTAAATATAGTGGATCTAATGCCCATCTTTGATGTCCTAAAAATACTTTTTTGTGAATCTAGGCATATATACGACATCCAACCAACAAATCAAATAAAAGCAGCCAAGGGCCAATGAAGAACTTTATTTTTTTGACCTGTGATACTGACCTGGCCATCCTTTTGTCCCAGGAGGGTGGGTAATGCAGGATGACACAGCTGTTGCCCTGGTCACAGCCCTGTTGATCATCCAGCTCCCTGCTGGATCTTCACAATGTGTTATTTTATGATTACTATTTTCTAGAAAGCTTTGCGTGCCTGTGTGTTAAAGAGAAGCTTTGCAGGGAGTTTGTCAGAGGGTCAGGGAGCTTCCGGTGGGACTCAAACTCTAAGCACCTTGTCTCCTGATTTCTCTTCGTCACTTGAGCTATTCCGTTTCTCCACAGCCCTGCTGTTTGTGGCATTTGCCCTCTGTATGTTTTGCCTGTACAGCTTCATGCCATTGGTGATTAAAGTCACCAGTGCCACCTCAGTCAACCTGGGCATCCTGACAGCTGACCTCTACAGCCTTTTCTTTGGACTTTTCCTATTCGAGTATAAGGTAAGAAAATAGATGATGTTCAAATAAGAAAACATTTTAAGGATTAAAACAAATTTACTTATTTATTTGAGATAGAGTCTTAGGTATCTCAGGCTAGCCTGAGACTCGCTGTGCAGCTGAGGATAACCTTCAACTTCCGTTTTCTCATGCTTGGCTTCTGCATTGTTGGAGAGGTGGGCCATGGGCAAGCACTCCCCAATTGAGATATACCCCCAACTCGAAAATAAGGTTTGTTCATTCTTTCTTTTTCTCTTTCTTTTTTTGCTTTTTGAGACACGGTTTCTCTGTGTAGCACTAGCTGTCCTGTAATTAGCTATATAGACCAGGCTGGCCTATAGCTCACAGAGATTGGCCTGTCTTTGCTTTCTGAGTACTGGTATTAAAGGTGTGCATCATCATGTCTATCCAAAATGAGTTTCTTTAAGACCCTGGATCTAAAACTAAAATGTTCTTGTTTTCTTAACAATAATCTCACTGGGCAGGCTTCATTCATTTTGTTGCTGCTAACAGCTTAGAAACTGGTCTGAAGAAGAATTCTCTTTCTAAGCCTTTTCTTTTTTTAAATTTATTTTTATTTTTATTTTTTTGTTTTTCGAGACAGGGTTTCTCTGTGTAGCCTTGGCTGTCCTGGACTCATTTTGTAAACCAGGCTGGCCTCGAACTCACAGCGATCCGCTTGTCTCTGCCTCCCTAGTGCTGGGATTGAAGGCGTGTGCCACCGCCACCCGGTTCCTTCTAAGTCTTTTCAAAGTGATAAAATACAGCAAGTTTCCTCTTTGAAGTACAGCTGAGAGCACTGGCTGTAAGAGATGCTAACACATGTCCCAGGGGCTGCTGTGGACCTTGGGAAGCAATCCAGCTCAGGCTGGGCGCTCAGAGTCTGTTTACTCTTTTCACACAAAAGGCCTGAAGTAGCAGGTGGGAGGAGGAGAAACGGCTGTGCTATTGTGTATGTGTGATTTTGGATTTGCTATACTTTGAGTACTCTTGGTCCCTGCTTGATCAGATGGGCAGTATGAGGGGCATAGCAATTATCCCATGGACCCACAGTGATGTGGGGCAGGAGCCAGCCGATGAATACTTGCTGGTGAAGGAATTTCTCAGTTAATACTGGTGAAGTATTTGCAGGTTATTGATGGTGTCTCCGAAATATTAAAGCGAATCAGAGAAGTTGCTTTTATGAAATGCCCAGTTTTGTTTTATTTTGCTTTTGCTTTTTGAGATTATAATATAATCTCTCTTCCCCCTTTCCTCTCTTCAAACTCTCCCATAGCCCTCTTCTCCTTCAAATCTATGGCCTCCTCTTTCATCAGTTGTTATTGTGTGCACATATGTCTATGTGTATATTCCCGTGAGAATTGCTAAGGGCAGCCACATTTCTTCTAAGGGAGGGAGCTGCTGTCTGGGGTTGTGAATGGATATCAGACACTGGTGGGCTTCTCTACCCCAGCTAGTTCCCAGATAATTAAGACAGAGACCTCTTGGAGTTATAAAAGCTTTAAAGCACAGTACTTGGGCAGGTACCAACCCTCTAAGCTATTTTAATTTCCCAGCTACACATCCCATGTTACTTGCCTGCCTGGGCTGCTTTTCTTCTATCAGGCCAGCCCCCGTGGCCACGTGCTCATGGTCCACACTGCCCCGCGGTGACTTCCTTCTCTCTGCCTTCCTCTCCTCCTGCTACATCCTTTGCTTCCTCTTTCTTCTCCTCCTGGCCTCTTGCTCCCCCTCAGACCCCCCCCCCCCCAAACCTGGGAACCTGAGTTCCGCCTACCTCTCTTCTGCCCAATCACAGGCTTCAGCAACTTTATTAACCCAATCAACTGTAAATTAGGCGGAGCAAGGTTTACACGACAAAGACTGGTGTAAATACTGGTGAGGAAATGTACATCAGGGCAAGCAACCAGATCTTGGGAGCCAGTAATTAGCGTTAGAATACATAGCATCATAGCATCATTCTGGTCCTGCATCATAGCATCATTCTGGTCCTGAGGCAGCACCTGGCCTTCTAGGGGTCTGGAGTGCTCTGTACTGGGAGTCCAACCTACAGGAGGGCCATCTGTGACCTCCCTCAGCTGTTGTCCCCCCTCTATATTTAAAGACTATCATTACCTTTCATTTATTTATTGTGTGTGTGCACACATGTAACTTGGCATATCTGAAGATGTCAGGAAATAACTTTCAAGGGTCAATTCTCTCCTGCCCTCACGTGGGGCTCAGTTGTTAGGATCTGACCTTGCAGTGCCTTTACCTGCTGAGCTTTCTCCCTGGCCCCACTTTTCCTTTTTTTTTTTTTTCCTTCTTCTTTTCTACACTAAGATAAAAGTAAAGGAATAAAATCTTCCAGTTTGAGGTACACTTGTCAGTACCTATTATATTTTGAATCATAACAAATACTTTATTTGATAAACCCTGAGTATTTCAGCCTAAGATCTTAAATGCTTTCTCATCAACTGCTCCTATCATGAACACGAAGAAGGGTTTTTAATGGGTCCTGCTGTTGGGCATGTGACAGCACGCTGCTATTCCCAGAATGAGAGAAAGCTATCGCGTGACTACCCTTCCAGTTCTTTTCCTATCATATTTTATTGTTTTGGCCGAAGGTCATTTGAAGACTCAGAGAGCAAAGGACAGCTCTACCACGGTCTTCAGAGTTTTAGATGTAGTTTGTGCAGGTGTGCGTGCACAGCAGCCAGAAGAGGACATATGCTGTGTGCCTCATTTCCTTCAGACAGAGTCTCTCATAGAACATGGGGCCCCTGGGATCTTCACTGGCTCCACAATGCTGGAACTACAGACTTATTAGTCACACCTAGGTTTTATGTGTTTTATGTGGGTACCGGGTATTCGAACTTAAACCCCTGTGTCTGCACAGCAAGCCTTCTTACCCTGCAAGCCATCTCTCCGGTTTCCTAGGTGTGGTTTCTGAAGGTAGGCTCTTATAAGCCACCAACTAGTTTTAAAAACTGTAGTCCCTAAAATAACTTTGCCTCAGATTTTTTTTTTCCAAGCAAACACTTGTAAAAGAGGCTTAAAGTCCCCTTTTAAAGTTTCTCTGTTTCCGCTCTTAAATACTTAGCATCTCTTGTATTGATCCTGACCTAATATAGGCTGGATAAAGGGGTCTATAGAGGCTTCTCATGCAGGTCTAGACACAAAGGATAGGATTGAAAATGGGGAAAGGCTAAGAGCCCTGTTTGGGAGACCTGCCATCTTCACTCAGTCTCTCTACTTCAAAGAAGTGACACAAGCCAGTTGGTGGTGGCTCACGCCTTTAACCCCAGCACTTGGGAGGCAGAGGCAGATGTATCGATGTGAGTTTGAGGCCAGCCTGGTCTACAAAGCGAGTCCAGGACAGACAAGGCTACACAGAGCAAGCTTGTCTCAAAAAACCAAAAAAAAAGAGAGAGAGAGAGAGAGAGAGAGAGAGAGAGAGAGAGAGAGAGAGAGAGAGAAGGAGAGAGAGAGAGAGAGAGAGAGAGAGAGAGAGAGAGAGAGAGAGAGAGATGACATAAGAGTTAGAAGTTAGGCTCTCACAACACTGGGAAACGACTAAAGCAAACAGGACCTATTTTGAACAAACTATACAGGTTTTCCCACTGATCACATGAACACTTTCTAGAAAGCAGGAATAACTTTCATAACTCTGGTTTTTAAAGTTTACTAAGCTGGGTGCAACAGCACTGGCCTAAGCTATGGGTTCAGCTACCTGGAAGAACTGAGGCAGGAGGATTCCCCCGAATCCAGGAGGCCCAGAATAACTTGAGTAGCATAATGAGGTACAGTCTCAAAGGGGAAGAAAGTGGGGGACACATTAAATAAATAGCTTTAACTCCCCCTAACGGTGCCTGAGGCAGTTGTTCCATCACCAATATTAGACACCAGTGATGTGATGGACACCATGCTAAATGCTAGAAATAGGATTTAAAAGCTCACTAAAAATGTTAGCCAGCCTTCTAGCTTGGCGTTACCATTGGTTTGTTATTTTATTTCATTGTAAACTACTCTTATGCGTATGTATATGGGGTTTTTTTGTGTGTGTATGTGTCCTCATTCATTTGTGCACCCACCAGATGTGTGGGTTCCTGAGGAGGTCAGAAAAAGAGATGTATTCCCTGGAGCTGGAGTTACAGGTGATTGTAAGATGTCTGACACAGTGCTGGGAGCCAAATTCTGCCTTCTGAAAGATCAACAAGTGTTTTGGTCACCAAGCCGGCTCCCTAGTTCATGTTTAATGTATTTATTTAATCTTTTTTTTTCTGGTTTTTTGAGAAAGGGTTTCTCTGTGTAGCCTTGGCTATCCTGAACTTGCTTTGTAGACCAGGCTGGCCTCGAACTCACAGTGATCCACCTGCCTCTGCCTCCCAATTGCTGGGATTAAAGGAGTACGCCACCATGCCAGGTTGTATTTATTTAATCTTGATACAGGGTCTTTCTATGGAGTCCAGGATGGTCTTGAGCTCTTATGTCCACTGCCGGGATTGCAGGCGTGTGCTCCCAGGCCAGGCTGTCACTGGGGTTATGTCATCACCTAATCCAGGGAAGGCTGCCCTGCCTGGGGTAGGCTGTTCCTGTCCTTAGGAACGGCTGGATGCGATGTTTGATGCCTATAGCCTAGGCACTTAGTGAGTTTAGGAACAGCCTTAAAGTACATGAAAACATGTCTCAAAACAACAACAATACTCCAAACCAAACCAAACCAAACCAAACCAAATGGTATCTTACTCTTCTGGGCCTATCCTTATAGATTGTAGATAACTGAAACTGAGCAAACAAACAAACAAACAAACAAACAAACAAACCACAAATAAATGGGGGCGATTGCACTGGTTTAAACTTGAACTCTTGAAGGATCCTTAATTTGAAAAAGAGCAAAGATTGAAATGACTCAGTGTGGTCGACTTTGACTTTTGGGGTATGGCAAGATGCCGTTTGTGGAGTCCACGCTGCCCAATGGACTCGTGTTCTCGTCTTGGCCGTTCTGCTCTGGGTGGTCATTTTCAGCCTTAAAAAGAATTAACAGGGTTGGAGAGATTATTCTGCGGTTAAGAGCATTGACGCTTGCACAAAGGCCCCAGATTCAATTCCCAGCACCCATGGTGGCCCCCAACTGTCTGTACCTCCATTTCCAGGGGATTCAAAGCCTTTTTCTGGCCTATGCAGACCCTGAATACATGCAGGCAAAAACACACATACACATAAAATAAACATGAGGGAGAAAGAAAGAGCGAGCAGATTAGGGAGCAGACACTCCCTCCGTCCCTGAGGTGCTTCCGTCGGCGTGGGGTCCCTCCATATGGGTCCTTCTGCAGAGGGACAGCAGATGCCTCCTACAGGAACTGTTCCCCATACTGTCCTTGCTCTGGTCACCCCACTTCAGACTCCTAAGAAATAATGTCCTGACTCTCTTTAGCTCTGGAAATCTGAATTTGCTAAGCTATTGAGAGGTATTATTATTATTGTTGTTGTTGTTGTTGTTATTATTATTATTATTATTATTATTATTATTATTACTTTTAATGGAAGACTTACCCACAGAGATGCCTCAGTTGATTAAATTTAGCAAGATGAAATTCAGTGGAACAGTAAGCTGAGAAGACCCTAAACACATGGTCTTGTGTTGGATAACTACCACAAGCCCGGCTCTCTCCTGCTATGCATATTGGTCAGTTCATTACTCTATTTCCTGAGACTGCATTTTGGATGAAATCCAGCAAGTGGGTCACCATGGGGAAAGGCAAAGTGATTCCTCCCAAAGACCCCAGGATGTAGCTCAGCTGGTGGTATATTGGCCTAGCGTGTATGAACCAGCTGTGGCGGCCCACATCTGTAATCACAGCACTGGGGAGGCAGAAATAAGAGGGTCAGACATTCAAAGTCAGCCTTGACCACTCAGTGAGTTTGAGATCTGCCTGGGTTAGTTACATGAGACCTTGTCCCAAACAAACAAACCCAAGGGTCCAGTTAACTTGTCAAGACAGGTACTATTGTCTGAGCCCAGCATTTACCAGTGTACAGGGGGAGGGATGGGCTGCTGCCATCTCCTTTGACAACCTTCGGTAAGAGACCGTGAAGGGGGATCTCAAAGAACAGTTGGCGACAGGCCACCGCGCCTTGCTTGCGTGCGGGAGTGGAACTAACTGCCGGCTTTCTCCTCCCAGTTTTCAGGGCTTTACATCCTGTCCTTCACCGTCATCATGGTCGGCTTCATCTTGTACTGCTCCACGCCGACACGCACGGCAGAGCCAGCAGAAAGCAGTGTGCCCTCTGTCACCAGCATCGGGATAGACAACCTGGCACTGAAGCTGGAGGAGAGCGGTGTCTCAGAGACCCACTCTGCAGGCTTGTAGCTGGCCAAGCCACAGACTCCGGGGTGTCACCAGGAGAGAGCAGAGCCTGCCACTGCCAAGGGCGTATTGGGAGAGGCATCAGCCTCACAGTGAACACCCACGGCACTGGATTACATCCGTGCTTAGATTTTAGAAGGGAACACTGGCCAATGGTTCCAAACTAGAAATACTAAAATAGAGCAGAGCCCAAAGGTAGTGTTTCTGTCAGTTTAGTGCCAGTCCCTGTCAGTGTCAGAGAGACATGTGCAAGGCCCCTTGCTGGGGTTTCAGCCACACAGGTAGGAAGGGAAGGGCCTGGCCTTAGGGCTGTTTAGGTAGTTAGGAGTCGGGACAATCTGGGATGGTTGTGCAATAAGATTCCTCTTTTGGAAGCTTCAGGGTTTTGTACTGCTGGGGCAGTCACCATCCACGGGCCTTATGGAATTTAGACACCCAGGACACATGGTCCCTGATGACATGTGATGGCAAATGGGTGGGGCAGCAGTTGAGAACTCTTAAGTTAAAAAAAAAAAGTGACTTCCTCGAGAGCAGTGAATGAGTGCAGAGATCCAGGACTCCTCACCCAGCTGTGTTCTTTGGTCTCTCTGCCCTCCTGCTCCTGAGTTCTGAGTGCCAGAGCAAACTGCTCTCAAAGGCTGTTGCAGCAGGTGGGCATCCCTCACGGTCAGCCCCACAGCACACTCTGAGAGCGCTCCAGGTAAATCCGCTCATGTTGCCCAGCAATATTCGTTCCCCGTTGTCCTCATCTCACTAAGCCACAGTTTAGAAAGTGAACCTGCTGCCAGTTCTCACAGTAAGATCATAACTGGAGAGCTTGGTTCCTATCCCTGGTTGGAAAAATGTATTATCATTAAAATGTATACACAGTGCTAATAATTTCCCAGAGTCCTGGAGTCCTGGAGTCCTGACTGTAAGAGGACGGGGTCTTCCTTTTTCCCGCTGGTTTACGATGCTCCAAGGCTTCTGACAATTCCTCAGTACAGTGTCAACATGTTGCCTCATCATAATGTCTGCCACCTTCAGAAAACTCTATGTAAAATATTTTGCATAATAAAGAAATTTGGGGTAAGTGTTCATATTATTAAAAGCTTTAAACCAAAAAAACAGAAAAAAAAATTTAAACTCATGGAAATAGAATCACACTGTGTGTATTTGTTTGAGAATAGCCCTTTTCTCTTGCCGAGCTCTATCTGTATGTGTATCTCTTGTTTTAATCTTTGTGTACAAGTGCACACATATATATTATGTATGTATGTATGTATGTATGTATGTATGTATGCATTCACATGTGTGTGGATGTGGGCATGCATGTGCCATAGCTCTCAGATGGTGGTCAGAGGGACAGCCTCAGGTGTCAGTTCTTAGATTCTGCCTTGTTTGAGGCAGAGTCTCTTTGCTGTCCCCTGAAGCACACACCAGGCTTCTGGAAAGGCCTTCCGTCTCCTCTCCGTTAACACTGGGACCACAGTATCCCATTGCACTGCCTGGCTCTAAGCAGGTCCCCGGGGATTTAAACTCAACTCCTCACACTTGTGCACCAAGCGCCTTACCCATTGAGCCATCTCCTCAGCTCCTGTTTTCGTGAGACTGTCTTACTGTGTGGTCCAGGCTGGTTTTGAACTTCTGATCCTCCTGTCTCAGCCTCCTGAGACTACAGCTGTGCAGCATGATGCTGGCTGTCCCTTGTAGATATTAAGTAGCTTGGTACTTTCACAGCTTTCTTCACAGGCAGCTTTTCCGAAGCAGGTGTCCCTTGAGGCAAGGCAAAACATACCTGCTTGGGAGCTGCACTGGGACTGAGTGGCACACAAGTCCTTTGTAGCAGCCAACTGTTTATGCTGTTGAATGACCACAGTGAGTGGTAAACATATCTGAATAAAATAGTCTCTTATTCTCCACAAACTATTTAAAATAACGTTTCAACGGCTTTTTGCTTTTTACCTCCCATCAATGCTAGGCAGACCACAATCTCAAAGGTTCTAGAACCTCCCAAAACTCTACCACCAACTGCAGACCCATCCAGACCCCAACACCTAGTGAACAATATGAAGGAGATGCTCGTTGGCTCCCACGTGTGGACAAACTATGCAACTAGATTGTGGCAACACTTAGAGAAGCAACTTTGCTGATGCCATTGTTATTTGGATGGCAGGTAACATTTCTCCCCTCCCCCGCCACCACTCCCCCCCCCCTCCCCAATATCAGGGTGTCAGACATCCATTTGATATATCTTTAATCAGTGGGGTTTCCAGAAGGTGTCACTTTGCCAACTGTTTTGGCTCCAGGACTACCTGTGATAGCAAGCAATTGCTTCAGTATTGTTTGTTAAAGGGTATTTTAAAATAAATGATTTCTTTGTGGGACAGTGAGAGGGATGGAAAGAGAGGGAGGGAGGGGGGAGAGAGAGGGGGTGTAGAGAGGGGGGGGTAGAGAGAGAGATATGTATGAATGTGAGTGTGTATTTATGTGCAAACCTGTTGGCCTGTGTATACCTTCTTGTGAACAGAGGCCAGAGGTTGACATCAGGTGTCTAACTGTATCGCTCTCTACGTTATTTTTTGAAGCAGGCTCTCTCTCTTAACACCGTTTCAGATAGATTTGCTGGCCAGTCAGCCCCAGGATGGATGTGCCTGTTCCTGCCTCCCAGACCTGAGGTTACAGATGATTGTGATCCCCCCAACTTTTATGTGGGAGCTTCAAATCCGAACACAGGTCCCCAATGCTTACACTTTACCCGCTGAGCCATCTCACTAGCCTGATGGGTTTTGGTTTTGTTTTAGACAGGGCTGCCTATTAACTCACAGAGCTCCACTTGTGTTGTGGGTGGGTTTTTTTTTTTTTCCTCCAGTCCCTAAGCTCCTGGAATAATGACTCATGAGACTAAAGATACTTATTTACAAATACCTAGGCCATATAGCTAGGCTCTTCTCTAACTAGCTTATAATTTAAATAACCCAGTTTACATCCTGCCATGTGGCTGGTTGCCTGGCTCTTTCCCAGAATCCTCTCTCCCTCCGAGATGTTCCACCTCTCGTTTCCTGCCTAAGCTATAAGCCATCAGATTTATTACTGACATGTGCTACATTCATACAATACACGACATTCTCTCAAGACACCAGCTTTTGCATCCTCAAATGCTGGGATTAAGGACGCACACTACCTTAACCTGATGGTGATTGTTTTAAAGAACATATTATCAGGACTGCACTCAGCAAGGATTGTCCACAGTTAACAGTTGTAGAGTTGGGCTCCTGGAAGAGCTGAGACACATTTCACTCAGGGAGATTGAAGGCTACGGTGCAAATGGAATCCAGGTTTTTAAACCTGTAGCTGGCTGTAGCCTCAAGGCCCCAGTCAGTAAGCCATAAGGGGAGATGCTGAGCCAGCCACCTCATGAGAGCTGCAGGAAGGTTTCTGGGGAAAAGCCTGCTGTGAGAGTGTCATTTCCTTTGCAGTACCAGAGTCTGCCATTTAAGGAAGCTACAATGTAAACATCTGTCTCGTTAAGGTCTTCTGTATGCCCAGGCACGATTCTGTTCTCTATCATAATTATGGTGATGTTCCGTCTCCTCCACACTGAATTACTTAGTTTCTGGGCATAGCCTCAGCCCTCACAATAAATCAATAAATGGGAGAAATTCAGCAGAGAGCCACTTAGCTGATTAAAAAAGCAAGAGGTTTATGAGGAGCTTAGGTAATGCTGAGCACACAGCTCACCGGAAGTCACACAGAGGGTGTTTTCAGAAGCTTGAGCATGTATTTAAATGGTACACCAGAGGGGAAAGCCTTGTCCAAACAGCAAAATATTATCCATCCTTCTCTGTCTTGACCTGTATGGTTTAACACCGTACAGCTTTGGCCCCCATTGGGAAGATCTTTACCATGTAATTTATTCCTTGGCTTGAACAACGCTCTCTCCTAAGAATCTTAATTCAAAGCACAGGTAATTATGGAGATGGAAATATAGATTAAAAGGGTGGTGGGAATGGAGACAGGTAAAAGGCCGTTTGAACATTTATTGCCTCTAACTGGCCACCCACACACGTTTGGATGTTTCCAAATGTTTTTTGCCCAGTCACCTGCCACTGCTCTCTGCCTGGTGAAGAGGCCAGAGTTCATACAAGATGTGACTTACAGATGTGCAGAGCTAGGGTGGAGAGTTTCTTAGTGAAATCTCACCTTTTCTGACCTTGGGTATTAATTTTGCTTGCTGGGTGACTGTGCTTTTCCATGCCTACTTCATATACCTTCAAGGTATGTGTGTGTGTGTGCATGCGTGCACATGTGCACGCAGGTATGCACGTATACAAATATATATGTATATATTATAATACACACACTTCAACTATTTTCAGCACTGAGGCTTGTATCCGGAGCGATTAAGATGGGGCATTATTCTAGGCTGTGGCTCTACAGGGCTTTCAAAAGTTTGATGCATTTGATTATAGTTCAGGAAAATGGGCATTCTGTGAAAACGCTCACCTGGAGGTCTACCTTCTGCCTTGCATTGTTAATTCACCTAATTAGCAATTCATTATCCTCCCAATTATAATTCTAAAAGGATTGTGGGCGGAGAGGGTGTCTATGGCAGCTGGAATGTTTGAAACCCAATCTGTGATGTGGTGGTGTTTGAAGCGAGGCTCTTGGGAGGCCTTTAGGTCTTGAGGGCAGAGGGACTGGTGCCATTAAAAAAGAGGCTTCAGAGAGTTGCCTTCCTCCTTATGCCTGGTGAGAAATAGTGAGGAACTGGCCATTTAAACAGCAGGAAAACAGGCTGTCATCAGACACCCAATCTACAGATGCTCAGTTCCTGCAACTGTGAGAAATCAACTTCTGTTGTTTGAAACCACGCAGCCCTGGATATTTTTTGGTATGGCAGCAGGGATGGACTGAGGCATGCCTTGGGCTATACCAAAAGTTGTGAGGAAACTTGGAGCAAGCTCTTTTAGTATGTACCAGCAACAGATTAAAGCTTCAAGAAAACAGACTCGACATAAGCACTGTATTTGTGGGCTCACATGGTTTTCCTCTGTTCTGTCGGGCCCTCGACTTGTGAGAGACCGGGTTTCATCCGGCTACATAGTAATAATTCTATGACTTAGGAAAGCAAAGGGCAATTCAGTATTCAGAACATTGCCTGACGATGGCATCCAGTACGCTCACATTCATCTCTCCCAAGAAGGCTCAGTCTCTACGTCAGCTAAGATAGGGCAGAAGAAAGATCTTTAGAAGCTATTCAGTGAGGGAACACTTGTTATTTTAGTTTGGGGGAAAAAAAACAAAGCCTAGATTAGTAAGTTCTATTTCGCATTATTAGAGTGAATACATGCTTTTGAGAAATGCTCAATCAAATAGAGAGGAAACTATGACCACCGGTGTTGATATATGCTGGTGAAAATGACCGTGAGAACCCATGAACCTAAGTAGAAGAAAACATTTTTACAGATGAAACGGGAGGAGATTTATTCTTTCATTAAAATCCAGTGAAATCTGAGTGTGGTGGTGAACACACGTAAGCCCAGCGCTAGGGAGGCGGAGGCACAAGCGATGGGAGTGTGACGGACACCAGCCTGGGGTGGATGAATAGTAAGACTTTGTCTTGGTTTCTCTTCATGTTGCTGGATACAATACCACGATAAAAGCAATTTATGAGGGAAAAGAATTCATTGTCACACCTGGCTCATGACCATGGCAGCGACGTCACTGTGGCAGGAGCATGAAGCAGCTGTCACATCACATCCTGTCAGAAAGCAGATGGGGGTGGGGCAGGTGAGGAGTCCGGGGTGGGGGGTGGGGTGGGGGTGGATGCTGGTCCCCAGCTCCTGTTCTGCATTTCTATAGACCAAGGTCCCAGCCAAAAGGTGGTGCCACCACAGCTGGTAGATTTTTTCCCCATCTCAACCCAGCGGCTCCCAGACAATTCTAGACTCTGTCAAGTTGACAACGCAGATCTTGTCTTAAAAAAAAAAAAAAAAAGTTGAATGGGCTGAGATGGTTTTTTTTTGTTTTTGGTTTTTTTTTTTTTTTTTTTTTTTTGCAATTTTTAGAAATATGAGGTCTCATGCATCTTGGTTGACCTTGAACTTGCTGTGCTCCTGAGAATTACCTTGATCCTGTCTCTACTTCCCAAGTGCTGGGATTATTACCATGAGCCACTGGGGGCCGCCATACCTGGTTTTATAAAGTGCTGGAAATTTAGGTCTGGGTTTCATAAATACAAGGCATGCAGTCTACTGAGTCACAGCCCAGCCCTCTAGTGGCTTTTATTGTTGCAGAAGTCACATGTGTCTGGCAGTGTACTAAGTCTTTATAAATGTATATAATTTAAGTTTTACCTTTTTTTTTTTTTTTTGTTTTTTTGTTTTTCGAGACAGGGTTTCTCTGTGTAACAGCTCTAGCTGTCCTGAAACTCGCTCTGTAGACCAGGATGGCCTCTCCTGGAACTCCCTCTGTAGACCAGGCTGGCCTCGAACTCACAGAGATCCGCCTGTCTCTGCCTCCCAAGTGCTGGGATTAAAAGCTTGCGCCAACACTGCCTGGGCAGTTTTACAATATCTTAAGCATATTAAATTACATCTGCATTGCCAACTGAGGAAGTTGGGGCTGTCTCAGTCATCTGGATTGGGTTCCACTACCCTAGCAAACAATACCAAAAATCTTTAAAATGTTACAGACTGTGCTGCCATGTTGGCCATGCTGTCTTCCCATTGTGAGCCTGCTTTAAGTTATCCTCTCTCTGGAACACAGGCCAAAGCGGTTGCCGTGGGAAGAAGGAACCACAACAACTCCATCCTGGTTCTGAAATACTACCCAAAACTGACAAGTCTTACTTTATTTTACTTTTCACTAGCCAAAGGAAATCAAATGTGCAGTCCAATATATTTTTTTAGGATTTATTTATTATTATGTATACAGTGTTCTGCCTGCATGTATACCTGCAGGCCAGAAAAGGGCACCAGATCTCATTACAGATGATTGTGAGCCACCATATGGTTGCTGGGAATTGAACTCAGGACCTCTGGAAGAGCAGTCAGTGCTCTTAACCTCTGAGCCATCTCTCCAGGCACCGTGCAGTCCAAATTTTATAGGACATATAGAATGTAAGCCCTACTATGCACTTGGATGGGGAGCAGTAAGAGGCATTTCTAGGTATCCTTTTGCCATAAGGCTTAAAGAAGTCAAACAATCCTATCAAGTCTAGACCTTCCTCTCCTTAGTCCTGGGCCTCTTTTGTTATCCACTGTGATGTACTGATGCAGCAAAATTATAACTCTTGCATTGTCTATCATTGTTCAAATAGTAAAACCAGCAATGTGGCCAGACAGCAAAAGAATGACCAGATTGTGACTGATTGGTTTTGTTTTGTAACATAAAAAAAAAAAAAATCATTGTTCAGGGGTGGTGGCACATGCCTTTAATCCTAACACTAAGGAGGCAGGAGTGGGTGGATCTCTGAGTTCAGGCCAGCCTGATCTTCAGAGTGAGTTCCAGGACAGTCAGGGCTACACAGAAAAACCCTGTCTCAACAAAACAAAGCATCAATCAAACAAACAAAAAACACCAACCAACCAACCAACCAACCAACCAATCAACCAGCCAACCAACCAATCAGCCGACTAACCAACCAATCAGCCAAGCAACCAGCTGACCAACCAACCAGCCAACCAATCAACCAACCAGCCAGCCAACCAGTCAACCAACAACCAGCCAGCTAACCAATCAACCAACCAACTAGCCAACTAGCTAGTCAACCAGTCAACCAACCAGCCAACCAACTAGCCAGCTAACCAACTAACCAACCAGCCAGCCAACCAACCAACCAGCCAATCAGTCAACCAACCAACCAGCCAACCAGCCAGCCAACCAATCAACCAAACAAACAAACAAATAATATGAGGCTCAGCTCAGTGGTAGAACACTTGCCTAGCGTGTGGAAGGCCCTGGCTTTGAGTCTCAGTGCCACCAGAAAAAAAAGTCCTTATCCTGATACACAGAAGTCTTATTAGAAAGTAGGGAATTTAGACTCGAGCACTATGCTTGCTGAATCTTAGTTAAGTACTGTCCACATACAACTGTGTGAGAGTGCTGGGCTTGGTAGTCCCTGAACCTGCTAAAGTGCTATCTTCATCCTCAGGAACCTGAAAAACAAACTCTGAGTTGGGGGCCTGGGTAAAGCGCTTGCTGGGAAGTGTGAGTTTGGACCCCTGGCACACATGCAAAAGCTGTGTGAGAAAGATGGTCCACTTGTAACTCAGGGACCCAGAGCAGTGGAGATGGGGGATCCCCAAGAACAGCTGACTAGCTAGCCAGTGTGTGAGCTCCAGGCTCAGTGAGAGACTCTGCTTCAGTAAAGAAAGTAGACAGCAGTGAAGGAAGACACTGGGCACCAATCTCTGGTTTATGCACACACGTGCCTGTGCATTCGACCCACACGAGCACACTTATGCACACAGAGCTCTAAGCTTTGGATTTGGGCTGCTTCTCACAAACCTTGGCAGCTATTGAAAATGCTAGGCAGACATAATCACTTACGTGCTACTGTATTAAATTCTGTGAGTTCTTCATGGGAAGGTTTAAAATAAAGGAGCGAGCTGGAGTTCACAGACTGATTTCAGGGCTTGACTAGAGACCTTTTCTGGTTCTCTGGCCCTGGGAGGGCAAAGCTCAGTCTAGAGACTACCATATTTTTTGGATCATAAGATGCACCTTACCATAAGACACACCCAGTTTTTAGAGCAGTAAAACAAAACAGTAAAAACAACAATCGGACCATAAGGCGTACCCTAATTTCTCCCCTACTTTTAGAGGGGGAAAGTGCGTCTTATGGTCTGAAAAATACGCCTTGTATCCATCCTGACTCTGGCCCCTCCTGGTGAGTCTGGGGTTAGAGACAATTTGTCACAGTCAATTTCCTGGCCTGAGAAATTGAGGGGCAAGTAAGTGCCCTGCAGGGCTTCAGGCACTGCTCCTCTGGGACTATGTGGGGCCACTGTGCTCTGTGTGTGGCAGCTCAGCTTCCAGACAAATAACATTCTGTTATTTGTCACACCTCCGTTATTTCAAGTCTCACAATCTTGCCACTTCCTTTGTCATCTTGAGATAACCAGTTGTTTTGGTATCAACAGCAAAGGAGACTGATCCAAAAATAAAAGGAGCCCAGAGTGTTAAATATAAACTACTCTGTAAAGCTGGGGCATGTTTCTATTGTGTTTATTTTACTAACAAATTAGTACTCATGGGCTTTGTGAGTAAAGAGGTCTCCATGAGAGACTCATTTCCCTCTGAACCCTCTACAAACTCAAGAGGGCTTTTGTCCAACCTCTGCCTCAAAGCCTTTCAGCATCTCACAGAGGACACTGTTACTTTCTGGGCTGAGACCTGAGCAACTAAATGCCTGCTCAGATTTCTCTAGTCCCTTGCTAGAGAGTGAATGATTTAAACCCAATGAAGCCTGCCTGGGTTCTGTAGACCCTGATATTTAGTGCACAACCCCCAACCCCACCCCAGATAGGGTCTTGTTATGTAGCCTAGGCTGGCCTTGATCTTGAGATGTTCCTATTTCATCCTCTGGAATTCTAGGATTATAGTCGTGCACCACCATTCCCAGTTTAACCTTTTAATTTGTCCATGTTTTAGACTTTATCTCTTAAGGTGTCAGCTAGCCTCTGACAGCAAGGAACAATTTGAGGGTCCACTGCCCAGACTTGCTAATGTCATCTGCTGCCCAGGGGTCCTGATTTTTGCAGCACAGTCAAGCAATTATAAAATATTCAATTCTCAAACGGAGAACAACCCTCACTCCCCTCCATGCTAAGCTCTCTAGTCTGCTGTAGGATTTCAGTCTTATATTTTGAGTGTTATAAAGATAACTCACATTTTCAGAAGAGATATTCCCAAGGGGCTTAAGTGTGACCACATCAAGATCTGGTGTGAGATAGTTTTTAATATCTTTAAGTGAACATAATCCAAAGGGGATATGTTTTCAGTTTATTTAGGGCAGCTGTCTGGTGCCTTGCATACTGAAAAGGAGAAAGAAAAGACAACTCTACAAGTTTATTACCTATAAGGTCATTTTATTATATTATCGGACTCACACTCAAGAACCAACTATCAAATTTGAAAAATATAATACTTTCTCTTTAAAAGCATGATGCCAGGAATCTCTTCTTTGGTGAAAATTAATAATTATTTATTCTTTATTGCCATAGCAATAACATTTCCTGCCAAGAGTGTAATTTCAATTTTTGGCTCAGTGGAAATATTAGTCTTTTTTGCAATATATATGTATATGTATATTTATTTCCAACACCCATGATGCTCTGTTTTATTGTCTTCTTCTTTTATGTGTCCTGTCTCAGCATGACCAATTTCTTCCTCCAAGCCATGGTCCGGCCAGTAGTAAGGGCTTTGACACTGACAGAAAGATTCCCCAGCCGATTCTTTCCATTGCCTGAAGAATCTATTGGGGATGAAGCCTAGGGGTAGAACACTCAACTATCATACACAAAGCCCTGGGCTTGGTTCCCAGAACAATGCAGACATACACACACACACACACACACACACACACACACACACACACACACAGAGAGAGAGAGAGAGAGAGAGAGAGAGAGAGAGAGAGACAGAGACAGAGACAGAGACAGAGACAGAGACAGAGACAGAGACAGAGACAGAGAGACAGAGAAAGAGAGTCTATGTACCTGAAGGACCCGTGGTTACTTACTATCTTTGTTTTGATTACAATTCACATCCTAAAACCAAGCACACCTGGACTCCTACTCTCCTTTCTCCCTCCCTTCCTATGTCACCACATCCTCCAAACAGGGAAGTGACTCCCTGTCACACGCACAACGTTTACTGAAGGCACGAAAGGTAGGACATATGACACACAACTACTTCCCTCCATCCTTACTGTATTCCTCTATCTCACTACATTCTCATAGGCCAAACTTTCGTTCTAATATTTTATTCCTGGAGCTGAGGACACAGCTCAATGGTAGAACACTTGCTTAGCATGCTAGAACACTTGCTTAGCACACAAGTGTTCCTTGTTTCTATCGCTACAAAACTAAACCAAACCAAGCCAGTTTTTCCTTGTAAGAATCAGACTTCAGACAGCCAATACGTAATACTGAGCTAACGGCAGGACACCATCTCCTTGGCCTGGGCAGGTGATGGTGGTTGTTGGTACAGTGGCCTTTGGTTAGCAAGAATTGTTGAACAGTAACAGCAGCACGCTAGAAGCAACTCTGGTGTCCATCAACAAGAAAATGGATAAATACATGAAGACAAATTTGTACATGGACTGTTACTCAATAATAAAATGAAATGCATTACTGATTCACATAGATTATAAATAAATCTCAAGAGCAACGCTGTGTGAAAGAGTCCCTAGTCCAGTTACACGGAGTTCCATGGGAATAGAAATCAGAGTCAGGGTTGGAATTGTTCTTGGGAAGGGACAGGGGACTCTTTCCTGGATGTGGAAGCCGACTGTATGTTGCCTGAGGTATTGACTACATGCTTGCCCAGTGGCTTTTCCCCCCTTTGTTCTGAGGGGCATACCCATATTGGATCAGTGCTCTTTCCCTGGGCTGTACCCCAAGCCTCTGGGATTTCCCCTAATGCTGTCGTCGCCTATTTGAACCTGTGTTCTCCTCATCTTCCTTGTCCCACTCAGCCCTTCAGCATCTATCTTGTCCTTCCCACTATTGCTTACTCGGAAACTTCCGGCAACGGGAAGCCGTTGTGTCCTGTGTAAGAGAAGCTGACCACAATGGGCCATGTGGTCAGCTGCATGTGGACCTGGCCTGATGGTGACCAGCGTGCAGCGTAGCGCTATACGGGATCTGATCTTCCCCCCACAGGGCTCGGAGCCCACCGCCAAGCAGATGAGGGAATCTGAATCTTTTTCCATGCGGGAGGGGAGCTGGGTACTCCGGACAGCAACTTCCCTTCTAAACACTTCCTGTTGATGTATGGAAACAACCTAATGTCACGGTGTGTGATTCTATAAGACCATCACCTCAAATAGGTGAGACCCCGGTGGAGAAGGCTCAGCTGGTTCTTGCTGGTTTTGAACCGGAAGAGGCCATATTAGTCCAATGAGAATGGTTTCCAACTGGTGACTGCCCAAACTGTGGTTAATGAGGTTAGGCTGTTAGAAGGGTTTAGGGTTTAGGGTAGTGTTTTCCCTTAGAGAATGAATAAACTAACCATCTGTGGCCAATACACTCTTGCAAGCTGGTACATAAAACAAGGAAGTAATGAAATATGGCCAAATCCCATCAGCCAGAGATATTGATCACCAATTATTTGGAGAATGTTTCTCAATATCTATCTATCTATCTATCTATCTATCTATAAATCATCTCAAGTGCTGTACTTCGGAACCATATTCCAAGCCTGGTGTCAAGTTTGTTTTTTGTTTTTTGTTTTTTTTTTTTAATGCATGCACACATATGAAAAAATTGGCATACACACGTAAACTCAATCCTCAGTCCATGTGTATGGATCCAAAAGTACAAACTGCTTTGTAACTTATCTCTCCACCGCCTCAACTTAAAAACAAAACCCAAAAAACAACATTTTAGTCATTTCCCCAAGGTAGAGAAGTTTGCTCTTTTCTCTCCAAGGGTTACACAGTTATACTTTGAACAATTAAGAAGAGGTCTGAGAAGTGAGGACACTGAACACTTGGTGGCAGCGTTGAGATAAAAATTTTTTTTTTGGAAAACAACCGAAAGCCTCCCAGGACGTTGTTCAGCAGAAACGTGCCATTACCGTCCTGATAAATGATAAGCGATGAAAGAACATGTGTGCCATTAGGGCTGGATTTCCTAAGCGGCGCCAGAGTCCCCCAAATTGGTCCCTATCACTCTCTCCCAAGACAGAAAGATTTGTTAAGATCGGATTCACGTTTGTTTCCACGGTTGGAAATTGCTGCTCTTTGGGGAGAAAGAAGCTGCTTGCTACCTCTTCCTTTTTCCCTGATACTGGCTGACAGAAGACACAGAGATGGTGGGCTGACGACATTTTTGATGGCCTCTCCACTCGCACACTCGGGCCTGATTCCTGCCCTTTGCGGATTCCTGCTCCGCAGAAGGTCGGCAAGACTCAGGGCTTCCCGTGGTGCGGGCACTCTGTGGGCGGGGCTTGCAGTGAGATTTTGAGCCCTCTAGAGAGCCCAGAACCTTACACTCCAGATGGCAAGCATGGGTTCCTCGGGGTTAGATGAAATCTCTCATTTTCAGTGAAGACTTTCCACCCTAATCCTGCATCACCACACAGGAAAATGAGCCCTGGAATTTTAACAATGGGAGAAAAAGCATTCATCTTAAAATTGTATTATTTTTCAGAGGTGCCATATTCTCTCAAAACTGGGCTGCAAGCACTAAAAGCCCCATATGCACAGCTTGGTGTTTGTAGTGTAACCTATAAGGGAGAAAGAGAGAGGAAAGCTGGCCCTTCATTTCAGCTGCTGACTGACGCTGTCGTCTCCGTCAAACCCCACTGCCTGGGCATTTCTCCACCTCTGTTTTGTTTGTGGGAGACCAAAACAGGAAAATATATGACTTGCAACTTAAGGGTTTTGTTCGCAGATAAGACAGTTAAGAATAAGTTCTTGTTTGTCCTGTTCGGGTTAAAGTTTCTATTTGTAGTTAAAGAGTAAACGGGCAATCCCAGCAGAGGCAGGCAGATCTCTTTGAATTCAAGGCTAGCCTGATCTACAAAGTGAGTTCAGGACAGCCAAGGCTACACAGAGAAACCCTGTCTCCAAGAACCAAAAACCAAATAAAATAAAATAAATAAAAAATAAAAAGAATAAGTTCCTCTTGGTCCCGTGTTTAAATCCTTGCAATCTATTTATAATTAAGAGTAAGCTCCCATTTCTTAGATCTGATTTAGAATGCAAAACATGGCATCCATCCATCTATCTATCTATCTATCATCTAAATATGTATCTATCATCTCTGTATTTATGTATGTATCCATGTATGCATTATGTATCTATTATCTATCTATCAATCATGTATGTATGTATATATCTATCATCTATATATTTATGTATCAATACATCTATCATCTCTGTATTTATGTATGTATCCATGTATGTATGTATGCATGTATCTAACTATCTAGTCTTCTCCCATATTAGATCTCAACAGCGGCTTCCCTCCCTTTTCCCTCCTTCCTCTCAGTTGCCAACCTCTCTCCCCAGACCTCCTCCTCCTCCTCCAAAAAACCATGTTTTTAAATCTAAGCTTGCAGCCCCATCCACACTGTGTGTATCCTTACCTCTGTCCCTTCCTTTCATTGCATCTTCCTGACAGTGTGTAACAGCCAACTCTCTCGCCCTCTGAACACCTTATCTCTCCTATAAAAGGACCTCAAGAGGCCAGCAGGGGTCGCTCTCTCAAACCCTGACTCAGGATGAGACAGCCAGCTGGCTAGTCCCCAGAGCGCCCTGAAAAACAACTTGCTTTAATTGGACAATTGTGGATTTGTTTGTTTGTTTGTTTTCCTTGCGAGGAGCCTACAGTACGTGAGTGCAGAGATCTCCAGGCACCACTTCTACACTGAAAAACAGAACTTTAGTGATTTATACTTTAAAGAACAGCAATGAAACTTTATGAGCTGTTAAGAAGCATTCATTTTGCTGGGCATGGCGGCACAGGCCTTTGATCTCAGCACCCAGGAGGCAGAAGCAGAGAGATCTCTGTGTTTGAAGCAAGATTGGTCTACACAGTGAGCGTCAGGCCAGCCAGGGCGACAGAGTAGGCGCCTGTCTCACAAAACGAACAAAAAGAAATAATTATTTTATGATTTAACCTTTTTTTAAAAAAAAATTCGACAGTACGTCCCAGGAGTATTCCACAGCAAAAATAAAAATGGGGGTCTGCATCCTTTCCATTTATGGCTGTGTGTTAGCCACTGTGTAGCTCCACCATAGTCTATGTATGTATGTATCCATGTATGTATGGGGCTTATGAGATGGTTTGGCAGGTGAAGGGACTTGCTGCCAGCACTAACAACCTGAGTTTGATACCAAGGACCATGTAGTAGAAGGAGAAAGCTGATGGCTGTGAGTCGTCCCTTTGACCTCCCCACACATGCCCAGCCCCACCATACAGTTTTCAAACTGTAACAAATGGTCCCCCAAGGGTGGATGTTTGGATTCCTAACAGTCTTTCTGGGCAGTGAAGTCGAGTGGTCCATCCTGCATAATGTAGGTCTTGGCCAGTGCCAAAATAAAAAAGCAGAAAAGGTCTAAAAAGTAGCAATAAAGACAACACTTGGCCTTCTCAGCATGCTTACCTATTAGGACAAATTAAAACATTTGATGAGATGTCTGGGCTCAGGGTCAGCTTCCAAGAACACACAATAATCCTTCCCCAGCTAGTAAGAGCAAACTTGAAAATTATACAGAAAAATAAATTTCCATCAACAACAGCAATAAAAATTGCATAAGGGGATTGGTAATTAACACACGGTAGATGAAGAATGCCACGGGAGCTCCAAAAAGGTATTCACGCAGGAATAGACACACCTCATAGGTGGGGTTGAAGGGATAAACGTGAGAGATGGGTCAAAATTATATTAAAGGTGTAAACATCATGAATTTCTAGAGACATATGTAATATTAGGAAATATGTTACATATGGTGATTTTGGAAGAAAAAAGGGGAAAAAATGAAGAGATAATAATGGGAGAGATGTTTGTGGACTGATCAAGGTGATGTGCTAAGAATTAAGATTATGCTTAACGGCAACTCCACGTCTAAATCAGAACAAAGCAAAACAAAGCCTCATTAACACATCTCTGCAAATCCACAGGGCCCAGGCTTGTTTTACACCCGGCAGGCAGAGGTTATATAAATGGATCATTAAAAGTTGCATGGCATGCCGAGAAGCCGTGTGACAGCTTTCCCAGGCATCTAAGCACTTTGTTGAAATGAACTCAACAATCTGTAATGCCCAGGCCTCCAGGCTTTAGCTGAAATGTGGTGCTCAGGACATCTTGCCTCCTTCTGAGACCTGATCCTAGGAAACCCAGTCTTTTCACATGGGAGCTGGATAGTAAAACAACAGTTTTTCATTATCAGGTGGCGACTATCCCCTCACAGGATTTGACGCGGGAAGCAGCCGCTAGTGACCTTAAGCCACAAGTGTTCACAGATAGAAAGAATACTTTTTGCCTGCTGCTATATTTTATTCTAACACTCCCCCGTCATGGTGGAACACATAAGGGGTTCCTCTCAGGATGGTGTTTACAATGTGCATGCTTCTAAAGAGGGCTGTGTTCCAATCGGCTTACTCCAGTTCCCTCAAATACTGAGCTCTGACACTGTGGTCAAAACAAAGGTGTCCAGGGGAACAGTGTTCCTCTGACTCATCAAATGCTATTTTTAGAAGGCGTATGTTAAGTAGCCATCCTGTTCAGCCCTCTATCTGACTCTTAGCAAGATTCCATTAGTCATTTGAATATGATTCAATAACCTTTGTCTGAATACCGTATTATTCCAGCCAGAGGAGCTACCTTTATTCATTAACGTGTTGGTCACTGAAACATTTATTTACCTATTCACTTATTCATTTTTGTTTTTATTATTATTTGCTTCAGAAGCAAGAAGTAAAACATTTCAGAGCATTTAATTAATATTTGAGGGGGTGGGGGCTGGGGAGGGAATCAAGGAGAAAGAGCCTTACAAATTTAAAGTCCTTATGTTTCTCCTATTCTTTTCCTGGTGGTAACCATGATCATGAATTTACTTTACATTTAGCCTATGCTTTTTTGTGTTTGCTTCATATGAGTATTAACATCTTGTAGTTTTTTTTTAAAAATAGAGTCTTGCTATATAGTCCTGGCTGGCTACTAACTCATCTTGCTTCTGCCTTTTCCTCTTGAGTGCTAGGGTGATAGGCATGTGCCACCACACTGAGTTATAACTATTTTTTAACTTATAGAAATGGTAACATAGAGTAATAACATTCAAAATATGAGCTCTTGTGTTTTTGGTTTTGATGGCAAATAATACTTTAGTGACTTTCCTGCTACACGCCGTTCTACACATATATGAATTCCCTTATGTACATATTATATATGAAGGAGTGGAATCTTTGCCACAGCATAAGATTTTTAGCTTTACTAGATAGTGTCTGATTCCCTTGCAAAGTGAAGGCCTTTAATGGCCCACCAATACTTCAACTGTTAGACTTTTAAGTGTCAATAAATCTGGTTAGCTGAAAGGTTGTCTCATTGCTTTATTATGCATACCAATTAACAATGATCATTTTCATGTGCCTTTTGGCCATTACAGTTTGTTGTTTGTGGACTACCTGTTTATATCTGTTGCCTGTTTTTTTGACTGAGTTTTTATTCTTCTTCTTGACTTCCTAATTCCTTGAACACTGACCTGGTTTTGGTTTGTTTTGTTTTTCTTCATTTAAAAAAAATATTGTTACTATTTTTCCCCAGTCTGTGGCTTATCTTTTTGTACTTTAGTAATGTTTGAATCTAAGGCTCTCCTCATTGCTAGAGGCCACCTGATAGTCTGTTTATTTGAAAGCTCATTTAAAAAAATAGATGCTACTTATTTTTATTTTATATGAATGAGTGTTTGCCTGCATGTATGTATGTGCACCATATGCATGCCAGAAGAGGGCGTGAGATGCCCCAGAACTGGAGTTACAGGCAGTTGTAAGGTGACAGGTGGGTGGTACCTTAGTGGAAGACAAGCTCTACCACTGAGCTACACCTCCATCCCTTTTAAAACTGTTTTATTTGATGACAAGTCTCAGTAAATTGCCTGTGTTGGCCTTGACTTCACTCAAAGCTGAAGAATGTCTTCAAGATGAAATCCACCTGCCTCAAGCCATGTAAGTCCCTGGAACCGCAAGCCGTGTCATCAAGCCCAGGTTACGGTTTATCATTTAGCTCTGGTGTTAGAGTTCTGCTTTTATACTGAAAATGTATAAGCAGTTTACACTTTTATACAGCTAAAACTAACATTTCTTTCTAAAAGTTTGTAACAGAGTTGACCTATAACCCAATATCAAATGAAGGCTAGGCAAACCCTCATCTTTGCAGTGTCCCCCAGGCTCCTGGCAAATGAGTCACTCAGCACAAATGCTTTTGTAATTGGGCTGTGGGTAGTCAGCAGCGGGCCAGTCCCTATCGGGTGTCTGAGTGATCTTGCTTTCTGGAAGAAATGTTGGAAGAGGAGTCATCTTCTGCGGGCTCCGTTCCTGCTGAAGTGACTTCAGTAGCTAGCTAGGGTGTGACAGGCTGGGCACTGGGAGTCACCAGAGGGCCTGGCTGGCTCCTGCTCTGTCAGCTGCTAATTCCATCAGAACCTCAGTGTCATGATCTGTTAAAATAAAATGAGGCTGCTTTATGGGGCTGCTGAGCACCAACTGGACGGGGATGAGAATGTTTGACAAGATGGCAGATAAAGAAGAGCAGGGCCCTAACTTGTGTAGTTTGGCATTTGCAGAGTAAGAGGACTTGACCTTGGTGTTACAGACCCCTTTCAGCTCAGCAGTAAATCTGTGAATCGTTAACTGAAGGTAAAAGCCAGGTCTTCCAGGGGCTGGAGAGACGGCTTGTCAGTTAAGGCCAGTGGCTTCTCTACCAGAGAACCAGGGTTCACTTTCCAGCACCCACATGGCACCTAACAACTGCCAGTTCCGGAGTATCTGATGCCCTCTTCTGGCTTCCGTAGGTACTGCATGCATATGGTGCACATATGTACATGCAGGCAAACACTCATACACATAAAATGAAAATAAGTAAAATCTATTTTAAAAAAAAGAGCTTCTAAATAAACAGGCCTGTAGCAATGATATAGCCATCTCCTGGAACAGGAAGTATGACGAGGCTACCAAGAGCAGGTGGCTTCCTCCCCTTCTTCTTTGCTTAGACCACCCTCTCCTTCCTTTCATCCATTAGGTTTTTTTTCTTTCCTCTTTGCTTCATTCCTTCTTTTTTCTATTCTCCAAACTTGGTCCCTGGGGGCATGCCCTTTTAAATTTCCTTCTCAGCTTTTGCTCATTCTTCAGAGATCTTTGCTTTTTCAGGGAGACTCCTCTATTCTAGAAACTTGAAGTTTCCTTACGGGGATTTCCTAATGAGTCACTTTCAGGTGCTCGCACAGTGCCCTCATCTCTGTCATTTCGCACATCACATTCATTTTAACTGTTTGCAATCCACCGCAGAATGTGAGCGTGGAGGTAGCCAAGACTCAGGTTTTATTAACTGCTTTAGTCCCAAAGCCCAGTCCTGTTCTGGGAACACAGTAAATACTTCATCCTGGTGAATGAATGAATAAATGAATGATTGGTTGGTTAAAAACAAAACAAAATAAACGGAACCATACTATTACTATACCAGGGTACATAGATAAATAGGACTAAGCCTCCAGGGGTGGAGAGATGGCTCAGAGGTTAAGAGCACTGTCTGTTTCTTGAGTTCAATTCCCAGCACCCACATGGTGGCTCACAACCGTCTTTAATGAGATCTGGTGCCCTCTTCTGGCATGCAAGCATACATGCGTGGAGAATACGGTATAAACAAACAAACAAACAAACAAACAAACAAATAAATTTAATAAAAAAGAATCAGCCTCCACTCTTAGAGAATTAAGTCTTAAATACAGCAATGAGTGTAACCAAGTGAGCACAGTGGTATTTGTAAGAAGTCTGTCAGGCTGGAGAGATGGCTCAGTGGTTAGGAGCACTGGCTGATTTTCCAGAGGTCCTGAGTTCAGTTCTCAGCAACAACGTGGGATCTGGTTCCCTCTTCTGATACGCATGAGACAGAGCACTCATATACACATATACAGAAAACACATGGATAGATAAGTCTTAAAAAAAGAAGAAATCTGTCAATGCTCAGATGTTTGGAGAAGAGAGTTTGGGTGGGTCAAGGAAAGGTCAAAAGGCGATGAATGAGAGGCAGAGGCAGGAGACACAGCTCATTCATTAATGCTTCCTGCGCTTGCAGAGGACCCAAATCTGTTTCCCAGCATCCGCATCAGTTGGTTTGCAACTGACTGTAACTCCAGCCCTACAGGATCCCAGTGACATCTCCTGGCCTTCACAGTCACCTGCACACACGTGGCATGCACACACACACACACACACACACACACACACACACACACACACGAAAATAAAGGGTCAGGGAGGGAGGCAGGCAGGGAGAGAGAGAGAGAGCACTGAAGGCCAAGTACACGTCAGAGAAGTTGCATATTTGTTCAATCATTGGCTCCATACATATTTGTTTTGTTTTGTTTTTGATTTTCAAAATATGGTTTCTCTGTGTAGCCCTGGCTGTCCTGGGCTCACTTTGTAGACCAGGCTGGCCTTGAACTCACATTGATCTGCCAGCCTCTGCCTCCCGAGTGCTGGGATTAAAGGTGTGCGCTACCACGCCTGGTGGCGCCATACATATTTTTGGGGCCCTCTTATGCGCCCTCATGGCTGCAGGCACTGAGCACACTCTGTGTGTGCTCTCCCCCTGAAGACGCTCCCGTCTCTCACACCGTCCTCTGCCACCCCACACCTCAGCAGCTCTTGGGCTGCTTAGGTAGCCCTGTGGGGTAGCTGACAGGCCTCCACTTGATCCTGCCTGTTTCTGTCCCAAGGAAGACGTGAGGGCTTGTGTTTCTCAGTGTTTTGATCAAAGGAACACAGCTGTCGTGGGGATCTCTGTGGAAACGTAAGCCGCCAGGCTAGGGTGCAGGCTGGGACCTCACCATCTGTCTCAGGCTTCCGTTTGAGTGAAGACTCCCTTTGGCTGAACAGCCTTGTGTGGGTCGGACAGTAATGCTGCACCTGCCAAGGGGAAAGAAAGGGCAAGGCAAGAGAAAAATAAAAAAGTGGAACACGAGGCAAAGGAATCCTTATAAAGCAACACCCACCCTTGCTTAGAGTGTCTATGGGGATAGGGCAGTAGAAAGAAACACAAGGTTACAAGAAGGTAGGAGATAAATTCTTAAAGGCGTCTTTTTACCATGACACATGAACTTCTCCTTGCAGTGAATTTTTTGACTGATTTGTAGGTGGTCTATGCAAAGAACGGATCATGTGTAAGTGTGCCTAGGCTCTGCCATTTTCCTGACTCAGAGACACTGATTACCTTTACGCCCTTTGCTCCAGTTGACTGGAGGCAGGACTGGCATATAGTTTATAATATGAGCAAGAGTCGGAGTGAGAGGCGAGGAGAGGAGAGCAGAGGAGAGGAGAGGAGAGGGATGGGCTCACATTTTTTTCTAAATTAAAAATATTTATTTGCCAGGTCCCAGAGGGGCTTGCTGAGACTGGAGCACCAACCAAGAGCCATGCATGGATGGACTTAGGTCCTCTACACAGATGTAGCAGACGGGCAGCTCAGGCTTCATGTACTCCCCTCTACTAAGGGGAGCAGAGGCTGTCTCTGACATGGACTCTGTTCCTAGCTCTTTGATCACTTCCCTCCTGGCTGGACTGCCTTGCCAGGCAGCAGAGAAAGAGGACAGGCTCAGTCTTGATGAGACTTGATGGGCTGGGGTGGATGGGAAGGTGGGGCTCTCCTTTTCTGAGAAATAGCGGAGAGGGGGATGAGGGAAAGATACAGGGACTGGAGGAGAGGAGGGGTGGGGCTACGACCAGGATATAAAGTGGATACATTAAAAAAAAGTATTTGCTTATTTGTACGGCAGAGCACACTTTTAATCCCTGCTCTTGGGAGGTGCAGAAGGGTTAAGAGCTCACGGTCATCCTCAGCTGCATTTGGAGTTTGAAGCTAGCCGGGTTTTAATCTTTGTAGTGTAGGCATGCTATTTTAGAGAGACTAATGTCTTTATAACAAACACCAGTAGCACAGCACTCTGATCTGTCCTCCAGCGATCCCCTTTTTGAACGGTTCACTTCTTGCTTCTTACATAATTCTTTTTGTGACATGAATCCATTTTTATTTACTTATTTGTGAGACAAAGCCACATGTAGTCAAGGCTCACCTCCAACTTGTGAGCGGGTCATTCGGTCTGGGTTTGCATATACAGTGTTTTCTCTTATTAAAGATATTTTCCCAACAGACAAATCCAAACTAATTCCCCCTTTTCATAAGCAATCCATTACTTTCCTTTTATATACTTTATTGTGTATTATTCAACTTATTGTACAAAATGGGAGGATACACACATGTATATGTACACATATACACATCCTACTGATGTTATAGACCCTAAAAAGTCAGGACCATGAGGGGAAAAAACTTGAGTTACAAAGAATAACAGACAGAGATGGAAATTTAGTACCCCTCTTCAAAGGCTGAAAAATTCTCAACTCTACTAATTATTGAAAGATGTTAGAGAAAACTCTTCTCAAAGACACTTGTGCCTCAACTCATTACAGAGAAAGGTTTCTTGCTGACAAAAGCCAGAGCTTCCTTTCATGAATATTTGATGCAGTTTTCAGAGACTGAACCACATATATTTCTTACCTAGTAGAGTACATCTCCATAGGCAACTTGGGTGCAGCAGACTCCAATTACAGTGGAAGCTATGGCCACACAAGCGTTTTGTTTTGAGACAAGGTTTCTCTGTGGAGCCCTGGCCTTCCTGGAACTCACTTTGTAGACCAGGCTGGCCTCAAACTCACAGAGATCCACCTGACTCTGCCTCCCGAGCACTGGGATTAAAGGTGTGTGCCACCACTGGCCAGCCTTCCACACAAACTTTTTAACGAAATGGGGGTTCTTTTTTCTAAGAGTGAGACTAAGACAAGCATGCCTCTGGTACGATTCATCACAGCTAAGATTTTGTAAATAGCATGAATCTCTCCCCCTCTCCCACAGATCCTTCCAGATTCTCTCCTCTCCCTACCCATCCAACTTTAAGTTCTTTCTTAAAAACAAAAACAAACAAACAAAAAAACAACCCAGTACAACAACTCCCCCCCAAACCAACAAAACAAAACAATTCCCCCACCAATCTGCAACCAAATAAAAGCAACATAAATCCAGGGGTGCACACTAGGCACACAAGCTAGGGAATCTATTATATGTTTGATAATTAGTCCTGAACATGAAACCTGTCCTGGAGTGGTTGATATACCCAGGGTTAATCTATTAGAGAAAACTGGTTTCCCTCTCCCAGCAGGTATAAATGACAGTTTAGTTGCTAATCTTTAATCACAGTGACTAGGTACTCATTCATCCATCCATCCATTCATCCATCCATTTATTTAAAAAATATAACACCATAAAATATAAGAGAAAATAAAACTATCACTTTGGAGTTGCCAAGACAAACCAACAGAAGAAAAAGAGGCCAAGAGAAGGCACAAGAATCAGAGACCAGCTTGTTTACACACTGAGGAACCCATAAAAATACTAAGTTGGAAGTCATAATATATATACAGAGGACCTGGTGCAGATTCGGGCAGGCCTCTCAGAGTCTGTACTGGGATGTTTATCAGTTGGCAAAGACCATGCCCCGGCAAGAGGCAGTTCCTCTTCTAGTAGACAAACATCATGTATTCTCTCACAAGTCTGTTTCCAGCGGACAAACACCACACACTCTCACACAAGTCTGTTTCACATCCCACACTTGGGTTACAAACAAAAACATGTTTACTTCCACTACAGAACTGTTCATGTGGACAAGTGGAGCAGGGAGAGAGGATGGTTCACTTATCCATGATAATATATGTGAAAAAATTTAATTTAATGATAAAACTTCATAATTTAAGGCTAAAAGGAAAAGAAATTTATTCTCTTTATTTTTAATTTTTATGGAATTCTTCCTGTCTTAAATTTACAAGGGTCTGTAGCTCCATAGGTGACCTGAGAGATTATCTTGTCCAACTTCCACTTTATAGAGGAAGCAATAAGGCCAAATTAAATGGCTGGACAGCAAGGCCACAGCTCTGGTCTCTTTGCCCTTCATGCTACATGTCACACTGAAAGCCGTTGTTACGTATAATTAATATGTGCCAATGAAGCATTAAAATGCAACTAAACAGCAGTAACTAACATTTTATGGGGAATACTTAAGAGAAAGGAGCAAGCTGAATGAGGTCACAGGGAAATAGAACGTGCAATCTAGAAGATGGCCCATGCTCATGGGTCAGTGGAATTAATACAGTAAAAATGGCCATTCTGCTAACAGTCACCCACAGATCCAACACAATCCCTATGAAAATTCCAACACAATTCCTTATAGACCTTGAAAGGACAATACTCAACTTTATATGTGGAAAACCCCCAGGAGGGCTAAAACAATCCTGAACAATTAAAAAAAAAATCTGGATGTATCACAAGCCTTGATTTCAAGCTATGCCACAGAGCTATGGCAATAAAAACTGCATGGTACTGGCATAAAAGCAGAGAAGTTGACCAATGGAATCTAGACGCAGACATAAATCCAAACACCTATGGATTATTTTTGACAAAGAAGCCAGAAAGACACAATGGGAAAAAAGAAAGCGTCTTCAACAGATGGTGATGATCTAATTGGATGTCAGCATGTAGAAGAATGCAAATATATCCATATTTATCACCCTGCACAAAACTCAAGTCCAAGTGGATCAAAGACCTCTAGATGCTGGGCAGTGGTGGTGCACGCCTTTAATCCCAGCACTTGGGAGGCAGAGGCAGGTGGATCACTGTGAGTTCTAAGCCAGCCTGGTATACAAAGTGAGTCCAGGACAGCCAAGGCTACATAGAGACACCCTGTCTAGAAAAAAAAAGTCCTCTACATAAAACTAAATACACCAAACCTGATAGAAAAGAAAGTGGGGACAGCCTTGAATGCATTGGCATTGGAGACGACTTCCTAAACAGAACACCAATAGCACAGGCCCTCAGATCAACAATTAATAAGTGAGACCTCATAAAACTGAAAAGCTTCTGTAAGGCAAAGGACACTGTCAATAGGACAGAACAGCAGCCTAAGAATGGGAAAAGATTGTCACCAACTCCACATCTGATAGAGAGCTAATATCCTAAATATATAAAGAACTCAAGAAGCTACATAATCAACAAGACAATCTAATTTTTAAAAAATGGGGTGTAGCAAACTACTGTATCAACCAAGGACAATGCATGCAGTAAACCCAGACACCCTGTTCAGATATAGGCAATGGACAGTGCATTCTCCACAGTTGTGTGGAAAGCAAGGATTGCCTCTGACATGAACTCTGGTGCCCCCTATTTCACCTCTTCCCCTTGGTGGAGAGACCTGGTGGCACTCAGAGGAAGAGTAAGCAGGCTACAAGGATGAGACATGAAAGGCTGTCATCATATGATGGGGGAGGAGGTCCCTTTCTGTCACAGGCCTAGGGGAGGGGAAAAGGGTGAAAGAGGGAGGGAGAGGGGGAACGGGAAGATACAAGTGAAGGCATAACAATCTAGATGTAATCTGAAAAAATTATTTAAATTAAAAAAATTGGATGCAGACCTAAATAGAGAATTCTCATTAAATGAATCTGAAATGGCTGAGAAACACTTAAAGAAATGTTCAACATCCTTAGCCAACAGGGAAATGCAAATCAAAGCTACCTTGAGATTCTGTCTTACACCTGTCAGAGTGGCTGACGTCAGCAATACAAATGACCACTCACGCTGCTGAGAATGCAAAGCAGGGGACCACTTCTCCATTGCTGGTGGGCATAGTGCAAACTCATACAGCTACTGTGGAAACCAACATGGCCATTGCTCAGAAAACTGGCATTCCATCTACCTCAAGATCCAGCCGTATACCTAAAGGGTGCTCCACTCTATCACAAGGACACTTGCTCAACCGTACTCTTTGAGGCTCTATTCATAATAGTCAGAAAATGGAAACAACCTAGATGTCTCTGAACCAAAGAATATATAAAGAAAATGTGGTACATTTACACAGTGGAGAATGACTAGGCTGTTAGGAAAAAAAAAATGATGCCTCAAGAGTCTCTGACAGGCTCGGGCATTTAGTACAGTTGTAATTTGTCTAAGCTTAGGCACTGAAATGTCACCAGAACAGCTTATTGTAATAGGGACCGTGTGCCAAGGCTAATTTGGAAAGTGGATGTGCAAATAAAGTTTGAGTAGAGACAAATTGCTCTTGAAATCCCTTGAACTGACCACACAGAATGTGGTTTTGGTGTACAATTCTGTGAGGTAAATAGTCTATGTATGATGCATAGTATAAGAGAAAGGGTTTCTATGAAAAAATACAGTATACACAATAGGCGGGCATACAGAGCCAAGATTCACATCGGGGCAGCAGGCTCAGAGGTCCGTGCAGGGAGACTGCCACGCTTGAAGGGAATGGACAGATGTGGGTATATTTGTCCACCTTTAACACATCTGACCCTGAGTTCATACAGCTGCGCTCCCATGAGTAAAACCCTTAGTGAAAAAAAAATTAAGGATTTGAAGAAGGGAAGTGATTTATGGAAGAAGCCGAATGGGTAGAGATGGTTTATCTGTAGGAGGGATTAGAATATCTCAGGCTTGCTACTTGCCAAATTCTAAATGAGGGCCGAGGCTGCTAAAGATTCTGAAACCAGTGGCACTTCTTGATAAGTCTTACAAAACCAGTAGTCAGCTGCCCGCCCTGCCATTTTAATACTAGTAGGGTATTTGTCTGTGTTCCCATTGAACGATCCATTTTGGATTTCCATAATCAAGTTGTATCAAGCTTCACCTAGGTCTTTGAGAAGTTCAGATAGATTTCATGATGTCCTATTGTCGATGAAATTTTAGCAGATGGAAAATGCTTCATGTGTTGACATCAAGAGGTTGTTACTGAGGTCTGTGACTCCTTATTCATGCCCGTCTCAGTCTAATGATGCTACAAAACGTAACAAAATGTAAGTCTACTTAAACTATTGAACTAGAGGGTTAGGAAGATTGCTCAGTGATTAAGAGCAGTTGATATTCTTATAGAGGACCTGGGTTCTGTTCCCAGCACTCACACGGAAGCTCACGACCACCTATAACTCCAGGTCCAGGGCATTTAACAGCCCCTTCTAGCCTCTGTGGGCGCATGTCACACACACACACACACACACACACACACACACACACACACACACACACACACAGAGTAAGTAAGTAAGTAAGCAAGCAAGCAAGCAAGCGAGTGAGTGAGTGAGTAAATAAGTAACTAAATCTTTAAAAATTCTCCTGGGGCTGGAGAGATGGCTCAGTGGTTAAGAGCACCCACATCGTGTCTCACAGTCATCTGTAACTCCACTCCCAGGGGATCCAATGCCCTCTTGTGAACTTCACAGGCACCAGGCACACGTGTGGTGCACACACATACACCCAGGCAAAACACTCATACGTAAGAAATAACACAATACAATAAAAACTCTTCTGTCACACTTCCAGAAGTCCCTTGTAGTTTAATGGTCCAATTGCGCAAAACGAAAACAAACAAACAAACAAACCAAAACCAAGCATAAAACACAGATAGTATTTATTTTATAACTTTCAGAGAAGAAAAAGGGAAGCCTACTTATCAGGCTGCTCTAGCCTGGATGGAGGTTTCAAAGGGTTATTGTTGGAACTTGGCTTGTAAACTAAGCTCATATGTAGTGACGTAGGAAGGAGCCTAGAACCGAGTGTGGTTGCTCCATGAGACTTCTGCTTTAGCTAGAATATTTTAACACACACACACACACACACACACACACACACACACACACACACACACATATAAACCACAGAGCAATACAATGAAACATTAGCTTGCTAATTGTGTGTGCTAAGAATATTTTAATTATGCTTTTTTAAACACTCTGTTTATAACTTGTTCATTTTCAAACAAAGAAGATCTACACGCGTTGCTGCTCAGCCTCAGCAGCAGAGACAGCCGGGCATAGTACGTGCTGAGCTGACAAACAGCTGTCAGGGATGGTGAGTGGTGGGATGCCTAGCATATGCTATTCTTAGATCAAGACATCCTGAGTCATCCAAGTTACTATAGCTCTTGTAAACACCACCATTAGTTCTGGACTTCAAGTGATGAAAGATTGGAACATTTCCTTTTTTATTTTAATCCCTACCCCTTACTTTAAATTTTTTTCTTTTTCTTTTCTTTTTTCTTTTTGCAATAGGGTTTCATGTATTCCAAACTACCCTCGAAATCACTATGTAGCTGAGGCTAGGACTTTAGTCATGTACCACCATATACAGCTTGTAATATTTTTCTATATAACTAAACTCTCCTAGAGTTGAACAGTTGCTAATCAATTTGCTTCATATATGTATTTATATTAGTGAACTTACAGGTCATTTGCTATGCACTGAGTGCTACATGGCTCATCTGCAGGGTGAGAGACACAGTCCCTCTATAACAAGGTGTGGTGTCAGGGATATCAGTGCTAACTCTATGGTTACCGCAGTGGTCTTCAGAGCTGCAGAGACCACAGAGGACCGTCCATCCTGGCCACAGTGACCAGGGAATGGGACACCTGAAATCAAGTGTTCTTGTTTGCCATCATACCAGCCTGGGAGCGGTTGAGCAAACAGGAAGCTGTTTTCATCAAGGAGAGTGGCATCGAACATGAAAACAAAGTCTGAGAAGCCACAAGCTGATGATGCTGGAGTGGAGGGCAAGGAGGCTAGGAGTGGGTTATTGTAGGATATCCTCCTGGAAGAGTTTGAACCTCATCCGGGAGCTCCAAGAAACCAAAGACATAAGAAACAGGATGCTTTTCATCTGAAAGACAGAGAGTCTGTTTCTACCTGGACCCCAGTTCAAAACTCCCTGGCAGGACACACGATGGGCTCCACTGTTTGTGCAAGAATGCTGGTGTCATAGGGGTCTCAGCTTGAGTCTGGTGTGCAGTCTCAGGCACTAACAGAACAAGCCCTGCGGAAGCCGATTAGCTTTGGCAGAGAAGGCACCTCCTGAACGAGAGCTCATCCTGAGAGAAGGAAACGGGCCTTCTGCACATTCCCTGTTGCTCTTCCTTAGGAATGCATGTCTGGACAGACCCTGGAACAGAGGCAAGGTAGCATCCCTTAGTTAGTCCTGGTGGGGGGGGCGCAGGGCTGTGTGTCAAGCTGGAGAGCTCGTGGGCGTGTCTCTGATGGTACTTCTGGCAGAGACTCATCTCTGAGTAGTGAACTGAGTAAGAAGATTTACCTCATCAGTGCGCATGGTTATTGTTCAGTCCACTGGGGCCTGAGTCGAACGGGACGGTGAGAAAGGGACAGTTTGGATGTTCTAATTCTCAGGCCTTTTGACTCTGAGACCAATGCCATTGGTTTCTTTGGTTCTCAGGCCTTCAGATTTTGACTGAGTCACATCTCCAGCTTTCCTAGTTCTCTATTGTAAGATAGCATCTTGGTCTCTGGAGTCGTGGGAACCAACTCGCATAAACTGTCTCATGCCTCTATTGAAGGTTATCTATTGAGCCTGACTAATCCACTCCACAGGGTGCAGCAATGGAGAGAGGGGTGTTTCCATTTCCGCCCCCTTCTGTGTCCAGAACTAACATTCACTTAGATAACTCCAGTGTTGCAAAGCCGTGGGACGCGGCATAGGTGCTGCCTGAGGAAGGGCGCTTTGTAGGCATAGGCTATACCCAAAGCTGATGAAGGAGGCGTTTGACGCATATATCTGTCCACAGAAGGTGCAGTAGGATGTGCACACTGGTCTTTGGTGGGAGAGGTAGAGGGCTGAAGATTGTTTCACATGCCTGCAGAATGTAACATCTAGCAAACGAGAAACAGACTAGGAAAAGAGGAAGATAGCAGTAGCTGGTTTGATGTTTGTTAGCACAGATGGTGAGCTCCCCTGAAAGGACAAATGTGATTAGTGGCACGCATGCGTGTATGTGTGTGTGTATGTATGTGTGTGTGTGTGTGTGTTCATTTATTGGTGGGTTCTGTTTGACAATGGCACATGGAAGCAAGAATCAGTGAAATAAATGTAAGCTACAGTGTGCCTGACCCAACTTCCTGGGACAAACCCCACAATCTCTTATAATATTAGCAGCAGGTAGCCACTCTGCATTTGCTCTTACTGTAGATGTGCAGGCTAAGTTACTCTCCGGCCTGTTGAGCATGTGCCCTGTCACTCTCTGGGATGGCCTACCCCTAAGCCAAAAGGAAACGTGGCCTGTAGCTTGCATCCAGCGAGCCTTCTTCTGCAGCTCGGCAACAGGACACTTTGGTTTCTCCTTACCTTCAGGGAGCAGAGATTTTCATGACTCACTATGAGTGTTCTCTCTGCCTTCACAGCTGAAGTCTCCAGACAAATGAACTCTTCCACAGGAATAACGAGCAATTCTGTCTGATCCCCACTATCCTTGTGGAACCTGCAATTGTGTCATCCCAACTGACAGGTTCTCAGAAGGGAGTCCATAAAATTTTGTGGATCAAATTCAACAAAGAACAGGGTGTTTCCAGTAGGTGTGCCTGGATTGAACCTCCTAGAACTGTCCAATAGCAGCACATCAGAGCCCCGCTGAATTCTTATTTTTCCATCAGAAAAATAACAAAGTGATCTGAAATACAGAGGAGTGTGGAGGGCAGGTGGTATTTGCTTAATAGTAAATACATTTTGGCTGCTTCGTACTCCAAGTAAGTTATTCAGTGTGCTAAGAGAAAGCCATTTGTTTACACAATCTTATTATAGAGCACAGATATGTTTGTTCTAGGGAAAAGAAATGTAGTTGGCTCTAAGTCAAATGCTGTTGAGTGGTGTAACCCCACCAACTCAGGCTATTAAAGAGAGGACTCACACGTTGTTTTATGGCTCTCACTTCCACCTCTTACACAAGAGCTCATCCTCAAGAATGTTCTCCCTAGTTCCGGAACCTGCAGGGCACAGTTCACGTGTGCTCAGGAGCGAATGTTGCTGTCGTCTTGTTCTTAGCTCTGGCCTCTCCCGGTGGTTGTCTGCTCTTGAGTTTGTGTGAATTTCAGGTGAGTATTGGTTAGTGTTACTGCTTCTTCTGGGGGCCAAGACACATCCATGGAAAGATATTACATTGCTGGCTTCATGGATACACTGACGTCTGAGAGATAACACACACACAGACAGGGGCTGTCTCTCCAAGCCAGTGTTAACATGCCATTGAAGGATAAAGCATTCTGGAGATGTTTCTCAGATATCTTTCTTCATCCAGCACCGCTCCTTCCTCCTTTCCTCCCGCCTCCCCCCACTCTCCTCTCTCTCTCTTGTCTTGATTTTGAGACAGGATTATACGTACTCCTGATTGCCTTAAAAACCAGTATGTAGCAGAGGCAAACCTAGAACTCCAGACCTTCCTTCCTCAGCACCACTAATGCTGGGATTACAGGTATGTCACCAGGCCTCACTGTGTACTTTTCTCTCCTTAATTTGCAAAGTTTTATTGTACACTGACAATTTATAATTGCATGTGTTTACAGGGTACAAAATTGATGCTCCAGGGTAGAATAATTATACACAAGCTAACAAACATATCCATCACTTGAAATGTACTTCCCCTCCCCCCCTGCTTTTCAAGACAGTTTCTTTGTGTATCCCTGGTTGTCCTGGAACTTGCACTGTAGACCAGGCTGGCTTTGAACTCAGTGCGTGCATCTGCCTCCCAAGTGCTATGATTAAAGGTGTGTACCACTATATCCAGCTCGAAAAAGTGCTTTTTGTAGTAAGAACAATGGAAAACTCTTTGTGATGGTTGGGTTTGGTTGCTGCTTTGACTGGGCAGAGAGATGTCTAGGATGGGTGACGCGGACCTATGGGTGTGTCTGTGGAGGGTGTGTCAAAGAGGACTGATGAGTGGATAGTGACAGGGGTGGGGAAGACCTGCTCTAAAGGTGAGTGGTACAGACTAGTGGGTTGGGAGCCTGGTTAAAAAACGCAGAGGACAAGGAAACCAGCACACACATGCAGCTTCTGTTCTTCCTGTGTGTGGGTATCGCTGTGGCTCTCACCTGCGGTCAGTGGACTCCAGATTCTTCAGCCTTCTCAGGTGACCTCATCATCATCAACTTCCTGAGGAGCTTCTAGGCAGTCAGCATAAGCCGATTCAGCTCTTTGTACTGTCTGCCTGCCTGTCTCATCTGTCTGTCTGTCTGTCTATCTGTCTGTCTATCTATCTATCTATCTATCTCTAATGTCTATCTATGTGAATTTATGTATCCACATCTGTACATAATTGGTTCTATTTCTCCAGAAGACCCTACTGCACTCATAGCAGTTTTGTGTACCACACCTGTACTGTAGCCATAATGCTGTATAGTAGACTTCAAACACTCACAGTAAAAGCACCACTTCCTCCTTCTGTGCCCCCAGCCGTCATTTCCCACACTCTGAAGCCTCTGTAGTCGATATTCGGCTCTGCTTTGTGCATTCACTTGTGGGGGATTGGCTGGGGTTCCACACAGAAGCAAGGACAGAAAAGCACGTTCGTGTTTCTCTCTGCTCAGCTTATTTCATTTAGCACAATGTTCTCCGGTTTTATCCGTGCTGTCACAAATTGTAAGGTTCCCTGGGCCTTTTTAAAGGCTGCACCGGCTTCCATCGTGCAACGTACTAATCTTTTTAATCTATTCATCTGTTGATGGGCACTTATGATTCCATAATTTGGTTATTGTAACGGCCCTTTCTTGACTACCTTCTCTTTGTAGGGCACATTCCCTGTTTTTCCCCTGACAGCAACTGTATCTGAGGAGCTGGCTGTAGGGAGTGGAGGAAGCCTGAGTGTGTGAAGTCCAGAGCGAATGTGTGCCACTGACACGGGCATCACTATGCCAAGGACCCAGCCTCAAACCCAGAGGGAAACATCAGAGCCTTCCATTCAGGTGGTGACAGTGTGTGCAGAAGATGCCCACCATCGTTTCCTCATCACTCCCAAGGATGACTGTTCCTCTACAGAGATCGTTCCTGTCAGGGTTAGCTGAGCATGTCTCCTTGACCAAGCCACACCCCACAAACCCTGTCTCATCGTTTATCTTTATGTAATAAGACCACCTTCCTGTTCAGCTGTATGCAATAACCCTACCTCTCTGTTCAACTCTATATAACGAGCATGCTGAGTGTCCAGGGTGCTGCAGCTTCTCCATCAGAGGACCTAGTCCACCCTATCCTAGCTTTCTGTCCATCTGTCCATCTATCTGTTATTCTTCAACTTCCTTGTTGCCCTAGTTGGGTCCAAGTCCCTGGAGTCATGTTGGGTATAGCAAGGAGCACGTGGATGACGAGAGAGAAGGGAGGGAAGCTACTGCTGCTGAAACTCAGCTGACAAGCAGCGTGGTGTTATTCTTGCTTCTACAGGAAGACTTTGTTTTTACAGGTTTTTTCCCCCCTCTTTTGTTGTGGTCGTCATTTGACACTCAGCAATTAGTCATCACTCACGTCGAGTATTGGTAGATTTTTTTTTTCTTTTTGGAGGCAGCATCTCAGTTTGTAATCCTGGCTGTCCTGGCACTCTTTTGGTACACCGGGCTGTCTTTGAACTCCTACAGATCCACCTGCCTCTGCCTCTGCCTCCAAGTGTTGGGACTTAAAGGCGTACACTACCACACTGATCAAGTCTATAGATTGTTAATAGGGTAGCAGGGGCACAGGTTACCAAAGTCTAGAGCTTGTTTGACGACCTCTTTTCTTCATTATATTTTCCAATCACACATAGATATGACATGAGACATCCCTCCTCTTCCTCCTCCTCCTCCCTCTCCTCCTCCTCTTCCTCCTCCACCACCATCACCACCACCACCACCATGTCCTCCTCTGTGGAGAGCTGCGATGTGCTGTGCCTTAACATGGCGCAGGCTTCCGCCTTCCGCCATCCCGATGTCGAGCGTTCTCTAAGATAAACAAGTCCTTATATGGCAAAAGGCTGTGCAAGGGTAACAGGTGATCTGATGATGAGCAGTCCTGCTCTGACGCGGACCTATGAGGAGGTGACACCTGGCATGAGCTGATTGGCCCTTGAGTTGTACTTAAGCTTGGCCCTTCCCTTCTTCGGGGCCATTCCCACTGAGCTTAATCCTGAGTAAAGATCTCGAGAAGAAGTCTGGTTGTTGGCGTCTTATTTCCGCTGGACGGTGCGGCGCCGACACTCCTCCTCCTCCTTCTCCGCTGCTGCTGCTGTTGTTTCCCCAGATGGCTTCATCGAGCCTGTATGAATGCACACATCTGGAGTCCCCATTTCCTTCGTGACAGATGTTCAGGTTTCTGTGAGAACTCCAGAGCATGCTTCCCGGAACCCGCACCATAAGTGCGCTTGTGAATGCGGATGGTATATTCTTGAGCCACCACCTCATTGATACAAGAATGACGCCCCCCCCCCTTTCTCTTGCCATCCTTCTTGTGGGAGCCACTCTGCCAGGCCCCAGTTAGAAAGGCGAAGTGTGCGGTTTTTACACTGTCATGATGATTTTCCTCATTGCTTGGACAAAATTCTTGACAAACACCACTTAATGAAGCAAGGGTATGCTTTGGGGTTACAGTTTGAGAATCGGATTCATCATGACAAGGGAAGTGTGGTGGTTGGGAGTGGGGGGCACTTGGTCACATTGATTCCATCATCAGGAAGTGGAAAGACCAATGCTCACGTGGCGTCTTCCTTTTTATTAACTCTGGGACTCCAGCCCGTGGAACGGTGCCACCTTCACTCTCAAACCTTTCTCAGAACACATTTACAGGCATCCCCAGTGATGTATTTCCTAGGTGATTTCAAATACAGGCCAGTCGGCAATCCATATTAACCCTCACACATTCAGTAAATCATGGTCAGCCTGTTCTCTGATGGCCATAAATGAAAGGAGAAGTTTTGCCCTAGTGCCAGAGAGAAGAGTGTCTTGTCTCCGATTGATTGTTTTTCAACTATGAAGCCCCTCCCTTCATTTAGACAGGCAGATCTGTGCTCCGTGTCACCCACGGTGGCGTAGCATTAAGTCTTAGTAGTGCCTGGAACAAAGCGGGTGATTTTATACAACATATCAAGTGGGTTCTGAATGCATGAACATTTAAAAGGGGGATTATCAATATTTTTATTACATTTATCCATCTATCTATTTATTTATGCAAGTACAATGGCATGTATGTGGAGGTCAGAGGACAACTTATGAGCTGGTTCTTGGGGATTAAATAGGTCATTAGGTTTGTCAGCAAACACCCTGATGTGCTGAGACATCTTCTCGGCCCTGAGGGTAGTTTTGCTAATGTTACTGAGTAAGTGGAAAGCTCAGACCACGGACACGGGTTCTTGTGACCCTTCTCCCCCCGTGCTTTCGGCTTCGCTGCACAATCCCTTGTTATGGTGGGTTTCCCCAAGAGGCTTAGCTTGTGTGTTAGAGTTGGCAGTCCCATGTAGACCCTGAAAGTGCTCATTAAGTCATCTTCATGGCCTGTGCTTGGGCTTTCCTGCGCCCAACAAGCAGGTCTTACCAGACGACTGTGGCGACAGAGACTTGGAGGGAGCTTTGAGAAGTGGGTTTCCATTTCTGCTAGCCTTGTCTTCATTTCTTAGGGAGAGGGAGTCATGCAAGACCTGCTCCTGTCTCCCTTGACAGCTTCAGGCGCAGCTGGAGATGAAGAGGTGATGGCGAGAGAGAGGCGCACGATGGAGGCGCCCAACACTGCAACGTGCAACGGACTGGTCACCATTCACCAAGGCCTCGGTGAACCTCCTCATCAAACAACGGTCTTGCTGCGCTGCAGGGCCGATACGTTTCCCCAGTTTGCATTAATACAGATGGAAGTGGAAAGTAAACAAAACCAGCTAACTTAACCGGGCACAAAAGCTCAGCATGGAATCCCAAGGGATATGATATTTTATTCCTGAACATGCCTGTGGCTATGGCGGTGCAGTGGGTAAATACTAACACTGGCTTCAATATGCCACCATCTAGGTAAATGGTGCTTTCATGACATTTCTGTCCCTTGACTACACTGTAGATCAGTTGGCATAGAAATGATGTCAAAGACTGCTTAGTTGACAGTCAACACAGCATCTCGACTAAGAAGTTGATATGCAAGAAAGGCCAACAAGTCATAAAAAGGAAAGGGGGAGTATCATGAAAGAAGGTTTATAGCATAGGGTTGATTGGTTTTACCTATAGTGACATTAATGGCAATTTTTTCTTAAAATTTATATTTATTTATTCACTTAAAAATATGTGTGACTATGTGTATGAACATGTGGGAGTTGGTTCTTTCCTTCTACCATGTGGGTCCTGGGCATTAAACTCGGGTTGCTAAGCTTGGCAGCAAGCACCTTAACCCACTATCAGGCTCCTGTTAGTGGGAAACAAAATTCCTTATACATCTATGTTTTCAGATATGTTACACTGAAAGTGCTACTTTTTCAGTGGACAAATAATAATTTTGAGTAGGTAGAAAGAGGGCAGCTGTGGCTTGGTGACCAGGAAAACATTCCCTAGCATTTGAAAGAATCTGGCAAGAGCTTAGAGGGAAGCAAAAGACAGAAATCTGACTACAGTTACAGAATTTGCCAGATGGCAACAGATAACAGCCAGCGTTCGATTGTGCTATAATTAATATTCTCTATCTGTCACTTCAGCAAGCTATCGTTTTACAAGACAAGTGGTGACAGAATGTTGTAATTATGTTGCCCTTCGATGGGCTTATGTGGAAATGAAGAAATGGAATGGAAAATCCTTCTTTTACCAGGGCCTCTGGGAGAAAGGGATGGTGAGAAAGACTGGACCATGAATACAACTGTGCAGAGACTTGTATTTGTTCCTGCCTTCTGGGAATGCCTTATTTTTATTGACCATAACTGGAGACTAATTATACTAAGCAGTATAATTAATGAAGTCAATGTAAATTCCTCAATTGATGGCTTTCAAATCCATTTGGAGATCTTAAAGCCTACCAATGTTTGATTGTTACATACTCATCCTTTTCTGATTTGAGCCAGTGTTTCTTGTTGAAAATAGTGTTATTCTATGGACTGGTGGGATGGCTCAGTGGTTAAGAGCACTGGATGTTTTACCATTGGTCTAGGGTTCAAATCCCAGTACCCACATGGTGGCTCACAATTGTCTGGAACTGGATGTTGCCCTTTTCCAGCCTCCCAGGCCACTCCACACATATGGTGCACACACTTACATGCAGGCAAAATATTCATATGTATAAAATACAATGAAAAGGGGAAAAAAGGTTATATTCTTGGTATTTCTATCTAGTCTATAACTCACATTCCCTCTGGTTTTGACCAGCTCTACTTTTTAAAAAATTGTTGTTGTTGTTTCAAGACAGGGTCTCTCTGTGTAGCCCTGGCTGTCCTGGACTTGCTTTGTAGACCAGGCTGGCCTCGAACTCACAGCGATCCGCCTGCCTCTGCCTCCCGAGTGCTGGGATTAAAGGCATGCACCACCACTGCCCGGCGACCAGGTCTACTTTTAATCTCCATTTAGCCAAATGACTGAGTTTTGCTGTCTGTTTTACTGCTAGACTAGTTTTACCGACGCAGATACAAGCTGAAGAAACCAGCTGAACATGTGACTTTGCTGTGCTTTGGTGGAAGTCGTGTGTAGCAGGTGATAGGGTGGAGTGCGGGATAATGTCTATTGCTAGGACAAAAGTCAGTTTTGAAGAATTTACGGGATTGTGGAGCTTGGTAGGGGAGTGTGGGTACAAGGTAGAGGACTCTTCACACTTTAAACAGCCAATGACATGGGTAATAAAACAAAATCCCTTGTCTGTAGCTTCACGTGCCGAGTGGTGAAGGCATCTAGCTATGTGTAGCAATTTGTTAAAAACTGGTCTGCTGCTCTTGCTTTGTGATGTTCTGAAGATGTGGTAGAGACAATGATAAAGTGGTAAAAGACGGCTTCGGACCCCACAAAACTGTACCAAAAGTTAACTGGGAACAAGAGTTTTCGCGTCCCTGTGTTGTTAATTCAAATTGTCAGCCAAAGGAGCAAAGCTCTTAGTCACCATGTTTCCATGCCCCCCTGAGCACAAATAGGGCTGGAACCTTTGGAGCTGCTCCCTTTGAGATGCTTCACCAGTGACATCACAGTGATTGTCACCTCCCTCTGACTACTTTTAGGCCCTGCCCAGAATCCAGGAGCTCAGACAGCCCGGGGAGACAGCAGGAGTTGGAGAAGGAAGTCTACGGCAGCCTGGGTGTGTCCTTGTCTCTCTTCAGGTAAAAGCAAGATTGTGCTTAGCAATCCTCCTGTCTCTGTTTCTCTGTCTGTCTGTGTCTCTCTGTGTGCAACTTTTCAAATAAAAATGTTAACTAATATCTATATGTCCAAACAGAACAGGTAATCATAATATAGGGCCTTTTTTTTTTTTAGCTATAAATAAAGTGAATGTCGATTCCTGTTTTTCTCTGAGATGTATTTTCTCTTTTCCTAGTTTTATATTTTTTTCTACATGCCAGAAGAATACCAATGTAAAATTTCCTGTACGCTTTGGTGTCAGTTTGTAGGGCTTTGGCTCACGCACAAGACAACGATTTTGGCTCATAGAAAAGGCAAAAAAGGAATCCGAAGCTCTTGTGTGGACTCATAGCAGAGCAGTAGAACATGGAGATGAACAGCTGCCTAACTTTTCTCATTTTTCCCAAAGGGTGCGGCTGTGTGTGAGCATAAGATCCCAGGCTTCAGTTGTCGTGTGCCTGCATAGAGCTGCACCCACTGAGAATCCATCAGATTGGCGTTTTACTCATCTAAAAATACACAGAACAACAAACACCTAAGGTTTCATCAAAGCACAAGAAATGGCCAAGAGTAGTCCACAGGAAAGAGAAGTGTGATGCTCAGCCTGTCATTCCAGGGAGGCTGGGGAAAAAATGTGAAGAGTGCAAAAGTAGCTAAAACACTAATTATGAGAAACAAGAGTATAGAGATCACTTACCAAGGACCAGGTGGTTGGCAGCACCCCGGAACTCTATTCCACATCATTTCTCTTCTGCCTTCTATCCCCAAGGGAGGAGCTTGTCTGTCCTTCCTCATTTTTGAAGTTTTCCCACTTGTGTCTGTGTCCTAAGCAAATGATTAAGTTAGCTGTTCTTGACTTTGTGTAAATGGAGTCACATTCTCTGCTGCTCTTGTAAATCCTCCTTTCATCCCACAGTTATGGTGTGAGATCCATCCATCTTGCTCTGTAAAGCTAGAGTAGGTCATGTATTTCCTTTACTCCACAACATTCAAACGAGTGTGAATACGACAAGTCACACCCATTCTATTGTTGGTGACCAGTTCTTTCCAATCTGTATTCAGGGTTCCTTTGCTGTAGGCATGTCATTTAACAGGCTCCCCCCCCCAACCCCTCCCAACCCCCCTCACCTCCCTGCCTCTGCTCAGCTGGACACTTGTGACCGGTCTGATCTCTGTTTACCTACTCATTTTGTTCTGCTTAGTTCTATCCCAGGCAACTGTCTTGTAAAGGCTTTCACTAGTAATTGACATGTTAATTGACATGTAAATATCATGTTAAGGGCTGAAGGAGGGATAAGGATTAAAAGAGAAAGGCCAGGTGGAATGGCTCAACAGGCAACAGCGCTTGCTGCCCAGCTTGATAACCTGAGCTTGATCCCCAGGTCCCCCAGGCAGAGAGAGAAGCAACTCCTTGAAGTTGTTCTCTGACCTCTGCGTGTGTGCTGTGACACACATGTGTTCCCTGCACCAAATACATGTTTCGACGTCCCTGCTTGCAGATATTCCCAAATAGCAAAGTTAGCATGTGCATATAGACATGCAGAGAGAAAAATGTAATACTTTATTTTTAACCCCCCCAAAACACATGGGATAAGAATTAAGAATGAAAAGGAAATGAAACGTAAGCAAGTCACCATTGGCTATATTTTAAAATGAGATTCTATAATTTGTTCACTGGCATAATCTGGTATATTATTATACTGTATATTATACTAACAATCACATAACAGAAATGGATTATTCCGCTGGTATCTTTGAAATTAATAATTTGGTCCTTTGATGATACAATAAATACAACCGTTACAGTTAATTCAGTCAGGCCAAAAGTTGCTTCAAGCTTTGGTCCCTCGAACTTTGATCTTTTGCTAACCAATACTCTTTCCACCTAAACCTTTTCCTTCCATGCTAGAAATTTGCCATAAGATAATAGTATTTACTTAAATTATTTAAAATATGGAAGGATTAAGTTTCATTTTGATTGTATAAATCAGCAGTCAATTTCACTATACCAAAATTAGCAATCTGATTGACAGCGCTGCCTGTGTTCTTGGAGTATGCTTTCCTTCTGTATGCACATGGATGATACCATCTCTGCTGTCTGAAATGTTTACAATCTAAGCACATCCTGAGCTTGACTAAAAATAACTGGCACAAGCCCTTGTTGAAACAGAAATGCTCATGAGGTTAACACTTGTTCTTTGGACTGAGTACCTGTTGTGTGAGGGACTTCTGGTCGACCTCTGCAGGCTTTGTGCCAGTGTAGGCTTGTACGAAGCCATGCAGCTGTTGCAGCTACTTTATGCTTTCACCAGGGTTGGATGAAGACCTAAGGCAGCTTTAAATCTGAGAGATGATGTTATCCTACCCCTAAATGTGATCCAAAGAAAGAACAATACTAAATTATATATATTTTTCTGTTTCGATGTCCCTGCTTGCAGATATTCCAAATAGCAAAGTTAACATATGTATATAGACTGCAGAGGATGAGGAAAGAAAAATGTATTATTTTATTTTTAACCCAGAACAATGCAATTAATGCAAGTTAAAAATATTGGTCCTTGCATGACTCCAGAAAGAGAAACTGGGATGTCTGTATTCATCCATACTCTTCAGAGAAACAAAGTGATTTCTCTCTCTCTCTCTCTCTCTCTCTCTCTCTCTCTCTCTCTCTGTGTGTGTGTGTGTGTTTGAGAAATTGGTTCATATCATTGTGGAGGATGGTAAGTCCAGAAATTTCAAGGTAAGCTGCCAGGATCAAGCCTCAGAGAAGAGTAGCACCTTACCTTCAAATAAAATCTAAGGTCAGGATTGATTTACATTCAGAAATTTAGATGCACCAAAATAGGAAAGACGTTTTCTTCAAGGCTGTCAAATACAAATAGCCCAAAACACTAAGAATGTAACATTTATATAATTCCCAATTGTATCATGGCTCTTCTTGTTATAAGTAATCTGTTGTATATATGTGTAATAATATAAATGTATATGTAAAAAAAGTAAAAATTATAAAAAAAATCTGAGGTCAGATGTCGGAGTCCAGAGTGTCAGCAAGGCTGGTTTCTTTAAAGCTTTTCTCCTTGGCCTGCGAGTGGCTGTCGTTTCTGTCTTTCTACAATGTTTTCCCTCTATAATATCGGTGTTCTGACCTCCTCTTCTTAAAACGCCAGTCAAACTGAATTGTTTGACTTACTATAGTAGTTGATGTAGTTTGCTTCTCTTTCTCTGGTAAAACACCGATGCAAAGCAATGCAAGACAGAAGGGCTTATGTTTAGCTTACAGCTATGTTCCCTCATGTAGTAAAGCCACAGCAGTAGCTCAGGGCAGGAACCTGGAGGTAGAAACTGAAACAGAGACCATGAACACTCAGTGCTGACTTATTTCCTGGGGCTTGATCAACTACCTTGCTGGGGTTTTTTTTTTTCAAAGATTTATTTTATTATTTAATCTTTATTTTTATTATTTTTAATTATGTGCATATGTTTGTGTGGGTGTGTGTGTACATGAGTGTGGATGCCCAAGGAGGCCAAAAGTGTCAGATCCCACCAGAACTAGAGTTAGAGGCAGTAGTGAACCTCTCAATGTGGGAGGAATTATCATTCAGTTGAGGTCTGTCTTAGGGTTTTATTGCTGTGAAGAGACACTACGACCACATTAACTTTTATAAAGAAAAACATTTCACTGGGGCTGGCTTACAGGTTCAGAGATTTAGTTCACGTTCACCATGCTGGGAAGTAGGGCAGCTCTCGGGCAGACATGGTGCTGGAGAGGGGGCTGAGAGTTCTACATCTTGAGCCACGGTGTATCACACTGGACATAGCTTGAGCATAGGAGATCTCAAAGCCTGCCCACACAATGACACATGACACACTTCTTCCAACAAGGCCACACTTCCTAATAGTGCCACTCCCTATGGGCCAAGCATTCAAACGCATGACTCTACTGGGGCCATGCATAGTCAAACCACCACAAAGCCCTTCCTCCCAGGTGTCTCTAGGTTTATTTCAGGTGAATGCTGAAGCTACCTGTGACAGTGGCCTCATATTAATTTACTTACGTCTTGGAAGACCTGTCTCTAAACCCAGTCACATTCTTAGGTGTTGGGGATTAAGATTTCAATGATACATTTGGGAGGAAGCGTTGGGCAAGGCAGCACAAACACTCTCCTCTTCCACGACTTCTATTTCCTTTGAAGGGAGACTGAGCATCTCCTCAGAATGGTCATTCTTCTCTCACGCTGTCTCTCTCACGCTGTTAGGAAGAGAAGACAGACCTGAGGTCCTTGCTGTGCTCTCAGAAGCCCGCCTGGAGTTCTCACCCAGAGCCTTCTGAAGATGGAGCGGTCTACCCAGGAGCTGTTTCTCAACTTCACAGTCGTCCTTATCACGGTTCTGCTTATGTGGCTCCTTGTGAGATCCTACCAGTACTGAGGGGCCATGCCGCTCTCCTGGGAGTGACTGCCGTGGGCCCTGAGCTTGCACTGCTGCTGTCACAGTGGGATGCCGTCCTTGGTTCCCGCATCTCCGACCCACACTCACCATGCCTGACACACTGCAGCACTAGGTCCTTTGTGTGTTTGCTAAAGATGCTGTCCTTGTGGGCTGCCAAAAGCTTGCCAGCCAGAGAGCCTTAGGTGTGTTCCTTAGCAAATACACTATTCAAGCCTCCAGGTTTAAAGTTAAACTGGATTTTGAGGATGCAGAGTAACAACAAGTTCCTGGTCTGTGTCAACACCCCCCCCCCACCCCCCGCGCCCCAACTCACTCTGTCTGCCATCAAACTAATTCAATGCTTCGGAAGAAATGTAGGAAAATGTCTTTGCCAGTCCCTTGAGCTCTCCTGTGAATAAAGTTAAGGCAATCATGAAAACGGCTTGTAGAATTTATTTTAGCTTCTATGTGACCCTTGGCTGGGACCAAAGTGACAAATAGCATATTATTTTTAGCGTTTGTGATTAGCCAAGATGCTCCAGCTGCCTAGGAACTGAAAGAAAATCAAGTCAGAGTGCCATGTTTTAACTAACTCCACTGCTTCTCAAACCTTTCTTTTGATAATCCTATGGCCAGAGGGAGAATCCACTAACACACAGAGTTCCTTGGAAGTCTTGTATTTTATCCATAGCTTTCACAAGAAGTGGGCTCAGGACGTGATCCAGTCAGTAAAAGCCTTTTCTCTGACCTTAACATACACATGCACAGATGTGCATATGCACACACAAGTATACACACCCAAACATGTACATAAACTTACAAACATGCACACATGTACAAAGCACATTCAATCACATGAACAAGCATACATATATGCATATGCATGCACACACGAACACACACACAAGAACTACATATTCTACTCACATCACTATGTCTGTCTGCATGTACATATTTAGAATAGTTAATCCCTGGGTAAAACTAGAGCTTGAATCATGCCCCTATGAATAGCAATATCCCAATTTGGCCATTGTCCTTATGCAAATAAGAGCTAGACACAGGGACAATTTCAAGAAGGGAAAACGGAAAGCACACATTTGCACGTGTGTTCACAAGAGAAAGAGAGCACGTTGCCAACACACCCCATGCTAGACGGACCACATCTGTCATTTGTGCCAGTTTTGTAATCACCGGAAAAGGAGACGTTAAGCCTCCCGTTTCATGACGCCCCACCCACCCATGAAGGCATTCCTTGCTACGAATCTGATCTATCATGGCAACACTTCCCACACAGCCCCATGCTTCACAGCCCTGTCTGCGTTCAAAGATAATCAATACAACAGGAGGAAGATTTTTCAAGCTATGGACCCATGCATTCCTTCCAGGCCGATTAAATAGAAACCTCAGTGGTGGAGCCTAAGCACCCGAGTTAAACCACAAACACAGTCCGAACAAGAACCACAGCTTCCTCAGGGTGGCCTCTGAGTAGAGCCAGAGTTGAGAGTTGAGAGCCAACCATCGCTGCTCAGACTGGCCTGTGGTATTCCAGACAAATCTTATGTGCAGAGGCACTCACAACTGGTATACTTTGAGAGAGCGCATTTGGAGAGATTCCCAACAAAACATGGCCCCTGGTGTCCTGGCTCTAATTTTGGACTTGGGTCACACATGTGGATGCGCATCCTTAGCGACTTATTGCGTGGTACACACTCTCAGAGGTCCAGAGAACCCTTGGTGGATGGTTAGCAGAAGGTCCATTACTTTAAAAACACCTCTGAGGCCCTACTGATGTTTGCGAATGTTTGGGGAGGTGTGTGGGCGGTGGGATGGGAAGGAATGGGCGTGTGGAGGGACACACATACACTTAGACATTTCCTGAAGCCTGGGTCCTGGTGCCACACCTACAACGGGAACCTCTTGGTGACTCCACTGCAGGCTCTTCCTGTCCAAGGTTCTATGCATGTATCACACCGTGAACAGCCGTGGGAATTGAAGCTTGGGTGTTAGATATAAGATTGAGACAACGGCATCACCTTAATCTCAGCTGGTGACAGCATTAGTGTAGGTTTTGTAACCAGAGTGATGATGTTTCAAGTCTTCAGATTCTTCAGCATTCTGAAATATTGGCTTAATTAGAGAAAAGTAACATTGCAAACCTCTATACGACTTCTCTTTACTTACTAATCCTCACCCCCTTTCTGTCCCCAACTTCCAGCGTGTGGAGCACATGGGGAGACTCCTAAATGTACTGGACCAATGTCTCAGAACACATCGTGGATCACCTTCTCAGGGACAGGGGCATCCACTAACAAGCTCAGTTGGATCTTGTGGAATGACATCTAGTATCTTCCACATATGAGAGTCTCAGTCATTAGATTGCTTACTTAAATTCCAACCTTACTTAACAGTGCCCTTGGGCACTCTGAATCATCATAGTACATTTTGCTGCCCCCAGTGTTGGTCTCAGGTCCTCAAAATGGGCTTGGATATCCCAAACATGATCCTTGGCCTCCTTTAGAATGGAGAGAGTTGATTTCTAGAGGTGACTATAAAGGTCAGCCCATAGGCCCTGAGCTCTTTCTAGTGTCTTTCTTTTTGGTTCACCCATTCATTAATTGATTCATTCACTCATTCAGATACTTTTTGGTTCACCCATTCATTCACCATCCCAGTTTGGTGGGTTAGAAGACTGATAAAGCTGGGATCTGGTGTCAGGAAAGAGTGATAACAGTAGTGGCAGCACCAGAGTAGATGTGCTCATCAGCGAGGAGCCAAGGTAGGCAGGCAAACTCAGCATGGCTTTCCTCCTCCTCCTTCTCCTCCTATCTGAGCCACCTCTGGAAAACAGAGCCCACTTGTCTTTCTCCTCAGTTTATCCTTCCAAGAACTATCCTTACAGACCCACCCAGAGGTGTGTCTTTTAGCTGATCCTAGACCCAATCAAGTTGATAGCCAAGATTAACCATTACACCAATGTATTCCCTTACATTGAAATAAATATCCCATAGGAGAGGGGAATAGGGTGAAAGAGGGAGGAAGGAGGGAGGGAGGGAGGAACGGGAGGATACAAGGGATGGGATAACAATTGAGATGTAATCTGAATAAATTAATTAAGTAAAAAAAAGAAATAAATACCCAAACTGGGGATAATGGCACACACCTTATGCAGGATAGTTTTATGTCAACTTGACACAAACTAAAGTCATCTGAGAAGAAGGAACCTCAATTAAGAGAATGTCTCCATAAGGCTGCAAGCCTGTAGGGCATTTTCTTAATTAGTGATTGATATGGAAGGGCCTAGCCTATTGTGGGTGGTGCCATCCCTGGTGGTCCTGGGTTCTGTAAAAAAGCAGACTAAGCAAATCACATGGAGCAAATCACGCGGAGCAAGCCAGTAAGCAGCACCCCTCTATGGCTTCTGAATGAGCTCCTGCCTCCAGGTTCCGGCTTCACCTGAGTTCCTGCCCTCGCTGTTTTTGATGATAAGCTATTATATGGAACTCTGAGTGAGTGATATAGCACTCCACCCCCACTCCCAATGCTACTGTTGGTCAATGGTGTTTCACTGAAACAATAGAAACCTTAATTAAGACACACCTGGAATCCCAGGACCAGGGAAACTGAGGCAGGAGGAATTTAAGGCCATCCCAGGTTATGCATGTTTTCTGTCTCAAACGAAACAAGACACATACTTGTACTCATGTCTGACAATTCTAGCATTATCTCTGGCTCCCAACTCCTCTCAGGGGGCCCTTGGTATAGTTGCCTCCAGAAAGTATTCAGATCCCAGCCCATGACTCTAAGAAGACCCCAAGATACTCTGACACAAACATGTTTCTGGTTTTACTTCACTCATACAGACTCTAGAGTACCTGAAATGGCCATATGACAGCAGTGTTTGTATGGTTTTCTTATTGGACTTCGGGTTCCCGGTCTAGAAGGCAGCTCAAGGAGACAGTCTATTTTTAAAACCTCAGTGTTTCCTGTCAGTTCCTACTCCCTTCACTGAAACACAATTTCCTCGGGCTACTTGAGTACATGGTCTGTGCCACACCTGTGTGGCAGCCTTAAAGCCTTCCTGAGCTGGGAGATGTGTTTATCTCTACCCAGAATCCTGTCCTGAGTGCCCAGGGGACCCCATAAAGTAGTCAGTGACAAAGGTCAGCTACTTCTGGTCTGTTTTTTCTGATGTTAGCCACTATTTTAGGCATTTGATCTTTTTGTTTTGTTTTATTTTAGAATCATCATCATCATCATCAGCAGCAGCAGCAGCACCACCACCATCATCATCATCACCACCACCACCACCATCATCATCACCACCACCATCATCATCACCACCACCACCACCATCATCATCACCACCACCACCACTATCATCATCACCACCACACCACCACCATCATTATTTTGTACAGAAGGCCTTTCTTAGTCAAGCTATGGCCACCCATAGTCTATCTTTTTGTTGCCTGCCCTATCTGCTTCTCCTCAGCTGTCATTTGTAACCACTTCTTGCTATTTGTAGTTTCAAGTACGCCCTCTGTCTTCTCCTGCCATGACCTTGCAGAGCTATCATACTGTTTGGACGCACCCACCTTTTTTCCTGGCTAACTCCTGCTCACTTGCTAAGAATGCCATTAAGTGTTACTGTCTCTTGGAAACGGTCCCCAGATAATTCCCTTCTCCCTGGGCCTCCTGCCCTTATTCTCACAACACTTATCACATTGTGTTGGTTTGTTTGTATCTTTCCCGTGAGCACTTCTTCTCTCTGCAGACACCTTCCAGTGCTTAATTTTAGTTTCTGGTGGTCCGTCATCATCATTGGCTAAGTATCTGTTAAAGACATTATGACTGCCTGGGCAGATAGTAAAGCTTTGGAACAGACAGATACCATTTCTGTGACTAAATACATGGCCTGTGTTCATCAACTCCTCCCCCTCCCCCCAGTTTTTTTAAGGCATGGAAAAAGAAACTGATCTACTTCTAAAAGTTCCACTACATGAATGAGCAAACTAGACTTTTAATAAAACTTTATAGAGTTGAAACAAACCTTTCAAAGGCCGTTAGCTCCTTCGTGAAATATTCATGATGCTCCCTTCTTTTGATCTATCTCTATCACCACCTTGAACAAGTTGACAATGTTTATGAATTACTAATCAAAGCCCAATGTGTTGAGCATATTTCAAAGTTCATCTACCAACAAGGAGAAATTTTCATTCTTCAAAACCATGTGTAGTTTGGGTCAAACTTTATGCATCTATTCACAGAGGCATGAAGGTTCATGGATTCTATTCCATTTAATCATTTTTATCATGTGAAATATTTGTTCCTTTTTACTTGAATTTTAGTTCTTATTAAAAATAAAAAGACAGGGTCTCACTATAAAGCTCAGGTTGGATTGAAACAATCCCCTGCCTTAGATTCCCAGGTGCTGGGATTACTACACCCAGCTTATTTTATAGTTAGAAATATTTTTATTTATTTATTATTAATTAATTAATTAATTTATTATTTATTGAGACACTATGTTATCCAGGATGGTCTCTGGGTTCAGGGGTGCATCTCACTTGAGCCTCAGAATTACACAGGTAGGCAACACTGGGTGCCTAGAGTCAATAAAACAATTATATTCATTGTTATCTTAAAAATCAAAAAGATGGGTGCTCAGAAAAGACACACACTTAACCCTAAGAGACAGAACATAAAAATACATTTAGTTCTAGGCAGTTCTGAGACCAGGTAGCCACACCTCTTTCCAATCATGGACACCAGGCAATGAGATAGTAGCAGAGATCAGCAGTTATTGGAGATGGACTCCTTCTGGAAACCAGAGGCCTGTAAAATGAGGAGCCAACTGGTTAAAAGACTGGGTTTGTGTCTGACTTCTAGTCCTGGGTGCAGACATGCCATTCTAAACTGCCCAGATGACCGTATGATTCCTCCCTGCTAGGAGGCTTTCATAAAGAACAAAGATACTGCACCCTCTCCTCAAGAGTTTAGTCCAGACGGGCCTGTCAATCACCTGGACAGAACCCTCCCCCCTCCTCCCCTGGCATCTGCCCCCACAAGCTGTTTGAGAAACTTCCAGAAATAGTATAAAAGCTACCTAAAAATATGGGCACAGACAATGGTCTCTCTGGGCACTGTCCAGTCTCACAGGATAAGGGCGTTTTTCTCCACAACAATCCCTTTGGCCCCTGTTCACATCAACTCTCGAGAGTTCTATTACTACACAATAAACTCTATCTTCCATGTAGTGCTCTGTGTGTCTCTCGTGAATTCTTTTGGGTGCCAAGGAGAGTACAGAAACCATCAAGGCTGTCTCTCACATCGTCAGGCGAGTGATTGAGTTTAAGGTGGTTTTCTTTACTGTGGTCCTGCTAGTGCCAAAGGCATGGTGTACATAAATGCAACCTCCAGGCCAATACCTTATTTGCTGTACAGCTCAGCTATATAGCATGTGCAGCTTAAGCAAGTTTCTGCTTCCTGAGAAACAAGAGTTCTAGAAGCATCTTTTCCTTCCACTGGGTAGTAGATGGTAAGCGAGGACATGGATGGCTGACCAGCCATTTCCAGTGTCAGCGTTAGCTGTAGGGATTAAGTGAAGATGACAGCTCCACTCCCAGCATTGGCTGGGGTACACATCTGCAGGGATCTGTCACATGGCAATTCTCAACTTCTACTCATTAGATTGTTAAAAACCATGGTCTGGGAGAAGCAGTGTCTCTGGATTCACAGCCTGCATTTGGCTTGCTTACAGGCACCCTTGAGTCAAGCTCTGACTTCCGTGGGCCTTAATTTCCTTAGCTATAAACGCAGAAGGAGGGCTGGAAAGAGAGCCCAGGTGGCAAAGAGCTAGCATTTCTTACATGAAGACCTGACTTCAGCCTCCAGAAGCTACATTAAAAAGCTAGGGCAGGGGATGATATGCTTGTAATCCAGGTGCCTGGGAGGCAGACCGCTAGGTGGTAACACTATGGAAAACCATGGTCATCACAATGAAATATAACGTCATAGTAACAGCCAGGTCTGTAGTAAGGAAGCTGTTAACATTCCTGCCTCAAAGGGAGTGGGTGCACCAGACCCATATTTGAAATCCCCCAGTTGCACAGTGTGGTCTTGGGTGGGTGCTATGTTTTATAGGTTGTGGAAGGTTGACTAGGAGCAGGGGAAGGAATCCAGTGGTGTGTCTCTCATCATTTTCATCTACCCTGGGATGGGGATTTTTTTTTTCTTTTCTTCTCTTTTTCTTTTTGTTTTTGGCTTTTGGTGACAGGGTTTCTCTGTGTAGCCTTGGTTGTCTTGCACTCACTTTGTAGACCAGGCTGGCCCCGAACTCACAGCGATCCACTTGTCTCTGCCTCCTGAGTGCTGGGATTAAAGGCCTGTGCTTCCACGCCCGACAGGATGGGGATTTTATTTATTTATTTATTTTAATTTTTTGATGATGTAGCTGTTCAAGTTTGTGAAGTTGTCTTTTTTTTTTTTTTTTTTTTTTTGAGACACGGTTTCTCTGTGTATCCTTGGCTGTCCTGGACTCGCTTTTTAGACCAGACTGGCCTCGAACTCACATTAATCCGCCTGCCTCTGCCTCCCAGCCAATCCATGAGCTTCCACTGGCTGGAGAAAAAGCCCACATGGTCTTTAAGCTGCTGGGCTTTTCGGGGACGAAGAAGCCAGTCGTCCTGGAAGTCCAGTGTCTGTGGGACAGTCATGGCCCCTTTCCCTCTCTGCCCACCAGGGATTCTGTCTAACCCCCAGACCCCATACAACTGTTTTGAGTAGTAAACTAGTTGCTCCACCAGGCTGGATTTGGTGGGGTTGTTTCTTTGGTCCGTGGTGATTAGACACTGTTTCCGTCTCCCCAGGAAAAGCCACACAGCGGGTGTTGGTCCCGCCGCTGTGCCCGCCTCAGTACTATTTTAGGAACGAAGATAATGGAACACTTTGCAAAAGATGATGGTTTTTTTAAACAGAGGAGAGAGGCGAGTCTCAGTTTCCTTTGCCCTGAAGAGTTTAACAGTTCTCATAAATACAGGGGCCACTTGAACGACCGCATCTGGACTCCTTGCTCAGGTGCGGACTACTGAATCCAACCGAGACAGACTGGAGGGGCTCTCGGAGCCTGGCTTCCGGGTTGCCACATCCATCACGAACTAGCTTCCTGACTAATGCTTCTATTCACTAAGGTTGGAGGACCATTATCTGCAGCATCTTGGCCCACCAGCCCTTAGGACTATTATCCTGGACTTAAGCACCAGCTGGTTTGAGAAGCTTGCGCCTTACCTCTTTGTCCGAGGGACCACAGAATATTGTAATCCTGTCCCCTCGAACTACAAATTTACATTCTTGTCTTTCCCACCTCACTTTGCATCCTCCAGCTTGCTTCCTAGTGAGTCCCACAGAGGCTTACTGGTGCTGTGGAAGGGAAGTAGGGCAGAGAGCGGCATTACAATCACCAGAGGGAAGAAACCAGAGGCAGAGAAAGAGAATCGAACACCAACCAGGACAGATGACAGAAAGCCAGAGATACGCAAATATGGGGAAAAGAGAATGCTATGCAGATGACCTAAAAAACTTCACAGATCTCTTGGCTTGGCAACACTCAGCCGTTGACCTTTCTCCAGCCTCACTTTGACCCTTGGAAGGGCCTTTTTCTCATCTCCACACAAATCTTTGTCAATTGACTCAAGTGCCTAGAAATTCCAATAGGTGCCCTCCAGATCCCAACGCCCACTCATAGCATTTCTAGCTCAAACAAGTTTGCGCTGTGTCTATAGATACAATTAGTGAAATGTGGGCTGGAGAGATGGCTCAGTGGGTCTGAGGACCAGAGTTCTGGTCCCCAGCACGCATGTAAAAGTTGAGCATCATACAGGAAACCTGTAACCCCAGTGTCTGGGAGATGGAGGCAGATCCCAGAGGCTCACAGATCAGCCAGTCCATAATCAAAGTGGGGAGCTCCTGGTTTAGTGAGAGACTGTTTCAAAAAAGGTAGAGAGAAGCCAAGGAAAACATATCACATGGACCTCTGGCTTCCTCATGTATGCTGGCGGAGGTGTGTGCCCACTCTCCTGTGCGTGTACCACACACATAGTAAAAATGCTAATGTTTTAATTCTGTTTTTGTTTTGTTTTAAGAAAACAGGTTTATTTAGTAGGCTGCAAAGAGAGCAGTGGGCATGACAGCAACCGAGAACTACTTGCCAAAAGCTAATTTTTTTTTTTTTTTTACCTAAGGTTGTGTAATGTGTTAGCCTCCATGAAACAGCACATTCTGACACATTCTAAGAGAACATTCAAGTTTTAAAAGCTTTGGAAACGTTAAGCATCAATAGATCGTCCCACACTATTCTCCCTCTGACCAACTTCTGCACTTTGTTTCTCTTTGCATCCCACTGTTACAAGGTTTGAGGAAGGTACTGGCATGCTGTGGTGTGAATCCTGGTCACTGCTCCTGTGAGCCACCCAAGGGGCCTGACCCCCAATCTTTTTTCTTGGCATCCACATTAGACGTGAGAAGAAGGAAACAGCACAGAACAGCCTTTTCTTTAGAGCGTATCGTTTTAAAATTCAGATCTGTGTTATTTTCACATGGTATAAGCAAGATGAAAAATGCATTTCCTCAGCAGCACACATGGGGTCTGCACCACGTGGCTGTGCTCTGGGGCAGTGCCCACAATCTCCAGCCAGTCCTGTGGCTTGGATCCGACTGGTCGGCTGTCAGCGGTGATGATGCATATAACAATTCTCATCACACATCCGGCCAGACCCTGGGCAAATTGTCTTCATAATGCCAAACCCTTTGAGATCCAGAGACTTCTTGGTGGTCATCAGAAACATCACTATAAAAGCTGGTCTTATCTTTGCTTTCTTCCCTTTGAACCTTCCATTCATCCAGAATAATAAGACTCTCTAGTTTTAAGATTTCTCTGCAGAGGCTGGGAATGTAGCCCAGGTGGTAGAGTGCTTGCCTAACATGAGTGAAACCCAGGGTTAGCTCCAAAACTGCATAAACTAAGTGTTGTTGCACACTCCTGTAATCTCAGTACAGAGGGGCAGAGGCAAGAGGATCAGAAGTTCTAGGTTATTTTCAGCGTTATATACAAGATCTTGTAAAAAAAAAAAAATCAATCAACCAACTAAACAAGCAAGCAAACAGACAACAACGAAAACCATCAAAGGGAGTAAGGGTGATTTCTCCATATACGGAAGAGCTAGGACCTATGGCTGGAGTCAGATGGCAGTGAGAGACCTTTTCCATAAGCCATTTCTTCCACTCTGTCCCACCCTAGCTACATGACAGGAGTCACATTCAGAATGCAGAGCAACAGAGGGACTGGGAGGCTGGGCTTGGAGAATTGATTTGGTCATGTGGTGGTTCCCATAAATCTTGACTCGGGAACGAGAGAGCCACATGCAGTGTGAGAGACTGCCAGTCTTAGATATATTATGCATTAGACCGCATGCCATTGACTTTGAGGGTGATTTTGGACTCGTTCATTTTGAATGTCACTTATGAAAGATCACATCTTTCACATTTAATATGATTGATGATTTAGTCTCTGAGCCACTGTGCATCCTGGTGCAGAGAGAGACGTGTACAGTGAAACAAATACATTTTCCACCTGAGAAATCTCTGTGCTTGGCTGAGTACTTCCTTTTTCATCTTTTACTGATAGCTTTAGTGTCCCAGATATGCTTATTCTGATGTCACCTGATTGCTGCAGAGGAGGCTGAATTTAATAGGCAAATTTGTTTTTCAAACAAAAAGATATCCTTCTTATCTCCAATGCAACGGTAAAAGAAAAACAAGCTTAATTCTTCAGACCTATTTATTTAAGCCACAGGGACAATCACGTCTGACGAGGAGTTGCAGGATTAGGCCTTCAGGGAGAAAGATATGCAGTGCCTGGCAGCTGGACATACATTTTGATAGGCTCATTTTTCATTTGCAATTCAAAATCGGCAAATGTTTTTTAGAATACTAGTTATGATGACTTGAAAAAAATGCTATGAGCTTTTGTCCATCTGGCTGTCAATCAAAAAAAAATAATCTGGGCCCTGAAATACAAGTTGTCCCAGGCCTAGAGTGATGGCTCAGCCACTAGGAAGGAACCCACACTGCTTTTGCAGAGTACCAGAGCTGGTTCCTATCACCCACACTGGGATGCTCACAACTGCCTCTAACTCCAGCTCCAGGGGATGTGAAGTCTTTTTCTGGCTTTAGCAGGCATTGCACTCACATCCACAAAACCACACCCTCAATGATACACACAGGATTTCCTTGTGTAGCCTTGATTGTCTTGGAATTAGCACTGTAGAACAGGCTGGCCTCGAAGTCAGAAATCCTTCTGCCTTTGCCTCCCAAGTGCTGGGATTAAAGGTGTGGGCCACCATGCGTGCTTTAAAAATTTAATGATCTTAAACAATTATTGGTCATTCTATATTACTATATTGTTTTGACTATAAATAATTATAGCATAGCATCTTACATGTTTTGGGAACAAGGCAAATTGATTAGCATTTTCTTCTGGGGGGACAGTAGAGGGGAGGGGATAGCAAGACCATTTATTTGGTTTGAATTTTCTTGTTTAAAAAATAATTTATTAATTATTTATACATGTGTGTGCATATGTGTTTGACTTACCACAGGGGCCGGAAAAAGGGTGTCAAATCCCCTGGAGTGTGTCTTTAAATAAGAGGCCATTTATTCTGGAGCCAAATTTGAATGACCATGAACTGGGAACATGGATACAGGTTATTGCAAATAGCAGTTTCATCAAGTCTTTGTTTTTATTTATTTATATTATGTGTATGAGTGTTTGCCTTCATGTATGTATGTGCACCACAGGCACGTCTTGTGCCCACTGGAGACAGAAGAGGGCATTGAATCTCCTGGGATTGAAGCTACAGACAGCTGTGAACTGCCGTATGGGTGCTGAGAATTGAACTCAGTTTGTCTGCAAAGAGCGGCATGTGCTCTTTACTGCTGAGCAAACTTTTCTGTTCATTTCATGACCTTTTTAATGTATCAGAATGCAGGAATGTTACAGAACAAGTCTTTTTTTTTTTCTCTTGAGACAGAGTTTCTCTGGGTAGCCTTGGCTATCCTGTACTCGCTTTGTAGACCAGGCTGGACTTGAACACACATCAATCTGCCTGCCTCTGCCTCCCAAGTGCTAGGATCAAAGGCGTGAGCCACCACGCCCCGCTACAGAACAAGTCTTTTAAAAACATATTGGTAGGAACGTGGGACGGGTCGGTGGGAAAAGTGCTGACAGTGCAATTATGAGGACCTGAGTTTGAATCCCCAGCAACCCCATAAAGCCAACTATGGCGCTGTGCATCTATAATCCCACCTACAAGCTGGGGTTGGAGTAATAGGTGTGTGTTTGTAGCATTGTGGGAACAGGCAAGATCCCCAGAGTTCCTTGGCCATCCGTCTAGCTGAAACTGAACTCAGGGTCGTTGAGAGACCCCATCTCAAACAAACAAACAAACAAACAAACAAACAAACAAACCGTGGAGAGCAACTGAGGAAGCCACCCAACACCAACCTCTGGCCTACACGTGCTTACAGGGATGAGTTATGGATGTACTTATATGTATACACACCCATACAAGCGGCTTTACACACACACACACACACACACACACACACACACACACACACACACACGGAAAAGGTGAGAGATCATTGGTACTAGATTCAAAAGTATTCTAAATTTCTCAGATTTTTTTTTTCTTTTAAAGATAGGATCTAAGCTAAAGCCCAGGCTGGCCTTGAACTCATTATTCTTCACCTCAGCCTCCCATGTGTTGGAATTACAAGTATGTGTTACCATGCCCGGCTGGGCAGTGGAAAGGAAATTTCAGCAAGGGTTGACATTTTAGCTGTGTGGAAAACAGGCAGTTGCCGTGACCTCTGCGGTTCCTACCATCTGGCTGGCAGGATCCCCCGAGAAGCCTACTGGCAGCTCTCGGATGTTAAAACCAGCTGCTTACAAATACCTTCCCCTACTCTCAAGGAACATGATCTAAACATGAGTCACCACAGGCTCAAAGACCCTTGGCTAGAAAATCCTCCGCCGACACAGTATCCTGTTCCCTGAGAGCAGCCAGAGGGAGGGATGCTTTCCACAGCTTCTTCCTCAGGAGAGGCAGAGGTGGAACAGAAAAAGCACGGGCTTTGGCAGTCTTGACTTGAGCTTTAGTCCTGACTTAGCCGTTTAGGGACTGACCCCAAATAAGTGAACAAAAGCCTCCGAGTTACAGCTTTTCTCTTCTGAAGATGGAGATGATGGTACGAACCTCAGCGAGTATGGACGAAAGTAGAAATAACACATATACAAGATAGATATGCGGAGCCTACACAGTAGATTCTAGATAAGTGAAAAGGTAACTGTAATGTTTAGTTTACTAGAATGGAGTATACCCTCTCTATATGGTGTAAGCTGTGAGAGTTTATTAGCCCCAGAGCTGCTCACACTGATGTGTATGTGTGTGTGTGTGTGTGTGTGTGTGTGTATGTGTGTGATGTGTGTATAGTATATGTGTATGTGATGTGTGTGTATGTGTGTATGTATGTGGTGTGTGAATATGTGTGTGATGTGTGTATAGTATGTGTATGTGTGTGTGTGTGTGTATGTGTGTTGGGCTAGTTGAGAAAAGAGAAGAAACTGGTTCTCGTCTTTTTACTACAACTTTAGCACTTTAGAAACTTTTTATGTTTCTTTTATTTATTTTTAAAAATATGTGCTTTAAAAGTTAAAAAAAAATGTTGATGCATTCTTACTAAACAAGATAAACAGGAATGACCTTGTCTTCTTTTTTTTCTGACTAGAGGAGAGTCAAAATAGAACTGCTGCTAAAAGATAAAGCCCTAGGGCGCACACACACTAGGCTGTCCCTCCCGCAGGATGCACCGTCCCCTAAGGACGCGGCACATTCATTCTTCTAAGTGAAGTTTACAATTAAAAATTTTAAATAAGAGAATTAAAATAATCAAAATATCAAGAATTTTCTCCCAGGGTTTCTAGTCTGTTCTTTTTAACGCAAGCTCTTTGGGCTCAGCATGGTGGTGCATGACTTTAACCTCTATACTCAGGAGGCCAACGTACTCAGAGCTCTGTGTTTGAGGCCAGACTACTTTACATAGAGAGTTAAAAGGCAGTGAGGACTATTACATAGTAAGAACTTGTCTCAAAACAGGGTGGGCAGGGTTGGTGCATTGGTTAAGAGCACTGGCGCTCATCCAGAAGATCTGGGTTCAATTCCCATCACTCACCCACATGGTAACGCACAACTGTCCTCTGTGGGTGTTGTACACATGTAGTATTCACACATACATGCAGGAAAAACAACTATGCATTAAAAAATTTAAAAAACCCCAAACCTCAAAAAGAAAGCATTTCAATAAAAAATTTGCTTTTATTAAAAAGATCTCATATATTTTTACTAGAATTATTTCTAGTTTACAATTTTTTTGTTATTACAAAATAAATAATTTTTAAAATACTTAAAAAAATAAGTTTGGCATTAGTAACATGTTTATTAGTGCATTTATTTGTTTCCCGTCCATCCAGGCACATTGCTCAACTTCCAAGAGTGTTTCTCACTTCATGGAGCATGTCATAAGGGCTGCACTAAAGTCCTTCCTAAGACTGTTGACATCTGGCCATCTCTGGGTGGTTGTCTGCTCACTGTCTCTCCTACTGAGAGTTTCTGTGACTTTCCCAATTCTTTATATGGTAAGTAAATTTTAGTTATTTTCTGGACATTTTGAAGATTGTCTTACAAGGCTCCTAATTATGAGAGCCCACACTCTCAGATATAAGTCCTGAGCTGCCATCTGTTCTTCAGGTCCAAAGACAGCCCATTAAAAATGATTTTACAGTACTTGATTTTGTGTGTCTGTGTATGTACGCGTGCACGCAAGCCTGTGGAAGCCAAAAGAGAGCCTCAGATCTTGCAACTGGAGTGACAGGTGTTTATGAGCCACCTGACATTGATGCTGGGATCCAAATTCCAGGCCTCGTGACTGAGCAGCAAGCACTCTTAACAGCTGAGCCACAGGACACAGCCACGTCCACAGCCATGGGACAGCGTATTATTTATTTATCCACCATTTCTTTTTCGTGGTGCTGAGGACTGAATCCAGGGCCTAACATACCGTAGGCAAACGTGTTACCACTAAACTACAGCCACAGTACAACAAAACAAAAACTCCCCAGTTTCTGTTGTAATTTGAAACAAGGGCTTGCTTACTCAGGTTGGTCTTGAACTCCTGATCTTCCTACTTCAGCTCTCTTGGATTATAGGCCTTTGCCACCAGGCTCCACTTTTGGGGTAGCATTTTTCAACAGTGCTACTTTGGTCCACAGTGGTGCTCTCCACCCAGAGGCTGGTCTGGGCCATGGGCAGTGGTCTGCGTTGGTTTGGCTTTGAAAGACTTTGCCATGCCGGTTCTTTTGGACTGAAGGATTGTTCTCTGAGTTTAGATGCCTGCAGGCCCCTGATACTGCCACCACAGTTCTGGGATTTACCACAAGGCAGAACCAGGAGGTTAAGAGTTAAAGGCAGAAGAAGAGCGTTTGTGGTTAGCTTTACCATCCGTGTCTGATGTGCAGTCTCAGGGTTGGGGCTGCCCTGTGGTCTAAGTCGGGACATAATAGATGGAAAAGTGCAAACACAGGAAACTCAGGGGTCTTACGGTTGTTCTATGAGTTCTGAGGAAGAAATAAGTTGCGACAAGTTTACTCACTTTAGTTAAAGTCAGAATTCTCTGAGGTCAAAACTGAAGTATCTGTGTCTCTTGTTAGATGGAGGTTGTAAGAGATTGCTGAGTTGACAACAGTCTAGCAAAGCAAAAGGAAGCTCTCAGGAGGAAGATGACATAACCACAGGCCCCGACTTATTATTGTTTTGAAATTTCATATATTATATTTGGGACTCAAAAAATATGCACAACCCTAGCATCTAATGGAACACTTCAAGTTTTGCAGAGCAACGTTCATTGAATATGATTTTGAAAATTTTAAATGTATTTAGATATTTTCCTATGTGCATGTGTGTGTGTGTGTGTGTGTGTGTGTGTGTGTGTGTGTACACACATGTGCCATATGTGGCTTTCAGGTGGCAACTCTTAAGAGTGTGTTGCTTTCTTTCTACCATGTGGGTTCTGGAGATCACACTCAAGTCATCGGACTACCTTTACCTGCTGAACCATCTCACCAGCATGGAATATGCTCTTAAGTAAAAACAAAACCAACCTCCCCCAAATATTTTAACAAAAAACAAGGTTACCTTCACACACGTTTCCCTTCTCACAACAGTATAGATTAGTAACTGCTAATACAGAAATGATGCATTCTTTTTAGGCAGAAAGGTACTTTTCTTGTAACAAAAGCTCAATCTAAAAAAGAGACTTATTTTGGCTCACAGTATGAGGGCATAGTTGACCATGTCAAGGAAGGTGTGACAAATGAGAGTGAGTCTGGCTGGGGGTGGGGTGGGTAGGCAGGAGTGTGGGTGTGACTGGCCACATTTGTCTGCAGTCAGGAACCAGCGGCGTGAGTGGCTGTGCTGAGCTCATGGTCCCTGTTTTATTCAGCCTGCCATCCAAGACCATTACACGGTACTCTCTGGTGAAATCTCCCTGGAAACACTGTCCCTGTCCCTGCTTCTGCCTCCTTGATATGTCTTTTAGGTGATTCTCACCAGCCAGAGTTCACAATGAAAATGAACCATCACAAACCCACCCCTTGTCAACTGGACACCCAAACATTCTATTCACTTACTTATTTTTTTGAGACAGGGTCTTAACTAGATAGTCTTGGCTAGCCTGGAACTGGATATGTAGACCAAGCTGGCCTTAAACTCATAGAAATTTACCTGTCTCTGCCTCCTGAGTGCTGGGATTAAAGGTCTGCACCACCACACCCAATTTACCCAGACATTCGAATCCATGACACTCTATCATTGGCTACACAGTCAGTCTCACATTCATTTCGTAATTCAAAACACTCTGGCATCTTGAATTTCTGATGAAACATTTGGGCTGTGGTACTCTTGGTTAGTTCGGTTTTTCTGTGTCTACTACCTACCACACACACGACTGATCTCAAGTCTCAGTGGACATCTGTGCAGGCTAGTTTTATGCCAACTTGACACAGAGGAGGGAACCTTGGCTGAGAAAATGCCTCCAGAATTCTGGGCTGTAGGCAAGCCTGGAGGGCATTTTCTTATTAGTGACTGATGGGGGAGGGCCCAGCCTATAGTGACGGGGGCCATTCCTGGCTGGTGATTCTGGGTTCTAAAGGAAAGCAGGCTGAGCAAGCCACGCAGAGCAAAGCAGTAAGCAGCACCCCTCTATAGTCTCTGCATCAGCGGCTGCTTCCAGGTTCCTTCCCTGTTTGAGTGCCTGTCCTGACTTCCTTCAGTGATGAACAGTGAACAATACGGAAGCATATGACAAATAAACCCTTTCCTCCCTGGGTTGCCTCAGTCATGGTGTTTCGTCGCAGCAATAATCACCCTGACTAGGACATCTCTGGCACCTAGGAGGCCTTCACTGTAATTCAGGCTTTCCCATTGGTTCAGACCTCTATGGATCTCTGACTCTTACACTTTGCCTGCAGGCAAAACCAGCACAGTGTGGGTGCTGTTGCCAAGGTCTGCTGCCAGTTTGTAATATAGTCTGGCCTTGTGACACCCGCCATCTGTCACAGATTTGGTGGCCTGTGTGTGCATTTGCTATTGGACCCGGGAAAGCATTTCCCTAGGTGGTTACTTTTTAGTGGAGAATCTCTCTCTCTGTGTTATACGCTCAGTTCAGACTCCCTTCTTTCTAGTTAATTCGCATTTTCACAAATTAGGGCCTACGCTTGGTTAGATCTTGCCCCCTGGCAACTCTTCCCACTGTCTGTGCACAGTTATATCTATTTTTCTCTCACTCCAGTCTTTAAAGTTGTTTTCTTTTCTTCCCTTGCCCTCCCTTCCTCCACACTTTCCATCCTTTCCCCTGTAACCTGGGAGTAAGGACAGTGAACAAACCACGCTGCACCTTGAGTGCTGTGCTGTCTTGAAATTTCCTCCATTAGAGAAATTGGTCCATAGTCTTAAAATTCAGCCTTGTTTGTTTGTTTGTTTTAATAACAAAGATAGAATGTAGCCAGCTTCTTTGCCACAGAATAAAATGAATGAATAAAATAATGAATGATCTCAGTCCAATTCCCCTCCGGGACCTCACGAGCTGGGTCTCTACCGTCTGATTTTTGTCGGCACTCTGGCCTTCCTAACTCTCACCGGAATGGCCCATTAGGCTCCTCGTACAGCATCCTCGCGTCTCTAGCCAGCAACTGAGAACCCTTCCATCTTCTTCACATAACGTGGTTCCAAAGGCCTACACACAGCGGTCAGGCTTATCAGAGGGGTGACACTTCCTAGCACCGCGCTTGCTGCTTTCCTCATCATTGTCACAAAATACCTGGCAGAAAGCCACTCAGCGAGAGGCTCAAAAATGCCATCCATTATAACAAGAAAGCTGTCGCAGTGAGAACGGCTTCAGTTCTGGCAGCAGGAAGTGAGTTAGTTGGTCAGATTTTTTTTTTTGCCCCCCGCAGCCAGGAAGCAGAAAGGGGCGAGTGGTGAGGCAACCGCTTGCTTTCTTCTTTTTATTCAGTTTGGGGGTCCTGGCCCATGGGACAGTGCCCCTCGCGTCAAAGGTGGAGCCTTCCTCAGGTGAGCCTGTGTGGTGCCTCGAGATGCGTCTTCTAGAGGCTCTAAACCTAGTCAAGATCATCCTGAAAGTCAGCCTCGTCACAGCGACTGTAAGTGACTTGTTAAAAGGGCAGCCTCCATATGTTATCCTTGCTATTTTAACACTGTAATAGTGATGTGATTAAGAATTATTGCATCTAGCCTGGTTTAGGAAGAGTTTTATTCGGTAATCCGAACTTCTTGACGCCATCAGCTGAAAGACTGCATTCAGATTTGTGTAACCAAACTCCTTTGTGTGTAGTTGTTTCCTGTCTTTCAAACATGGCAGGCCTTCTTCTTTAAAAACAAAACAAAACAAAACCTGTTACACTATCTCTAGTTATCCTTCCTTGTTTCTGAAGGGATTAATTGTGATCTAAACAAGATATAAAGCCTAAACAAAAATATTTTGTTGATTTAGACCACACGGGGCAATATGACCTTGACAAAGTCAGCACGTACCTTTGGGGATAGGCATTCTTGGGTTTTGTCTGGGTGGTCCTGATCACGTGCACATTGGGTCTGGATCTACCTGTCCTTTCCCTGCCAGGAGGGCCTTTGGCCACTTTCTCCCCCGCCCCTCCCCCACTTGCCAGCTACTGTGCTCTGGGCACAGCAGGTGATCTCGAGGAGGCCTCACTTTATAACCTTAAGGAAGATCTGAGAGCCGCGGAGCTTGTCCAGAAGGACAAACCAGTGTAGTCATCAGCAGGATGCTGGCTGCCTGTGTCTCTGACACCTTAACCCATGACAGCTGGGGCAGCTCTTTCTTATTCCTCGTTAAACAACAACAAGCAAATATGCATTAGCGACAGCTGTGAAAGGAACTGAGCCTGGCTATGGCACTAGGGAAAGGCCCAGAACAGCCATGATTAAGGAAATGGACCCTTTTGCCTCGAAGGAGCCATTCTGGAAATCATTCTCCTATACTGTGGACAAGACACACATATACCCAGCAGAGGGCGCCCTGGGCTAATGCAAGAGTCCTGTGTCTTGAGCAGGCCTGACATCACTGGGCTTTTAAAAAGGGCACCAGGTGTAGTGCTTGGCTTTTATAATCTCATCTGTTCTTCATAAATTAAGATTATTACTATTCTTTAGTCATGCTGAGGCATGCTTTAATTGAGGAAAGATAGTGCTTAGGGAGAAATAAGAAATATAATATGAGCCAGGCATGGTGGTACATACCTTTAAGCCCAGTACTTGAGGAGCAGGGGCAGGTGGATCTGTTTAAGTTCAAAGCTAGCCTGGCTACAGGGAGTCCCAGGCAAGCCATGGCTACACGGAAAGACCATCTCAAAAAGCTTGAAAAAACTAATAAAACAATCAGTGTTTAGAGAATGAAAGAGGATGGTGACATTAACTAGTCGCCTTTTCTTTACCAATGATCTGCAGAGTGTGTCGACGGCCATATTCAATTCTGACATCTTAGTGCTTTTCCTCAATAAATAACTGAAGAATGGACGATTGTGTTTGTTGATGGGTCTTGAATGATGAGTAGAAACACAAGAAAGAGAAACAAGCCTCGCAGGCAGAGGGTACAGCAAGCCAAGGCACTGAGATATGACGGTGAGACTCGGGGAATAGTAAGTCATTTGAGTTGAATAAAGGGAGGCAGGGAAGACGTTGGAAGATACATTGATGTATCAGAGAGCAATTATTGCATATAACAAGTCATCCTACGTGGAGAGGATTACCAATAAGCATTTATGATTATGTAGTATGCATCGGCTAGCTCAAGTTTTCTGCGGAATAGGGTCAGACTTGGGTGATTTTAGCTGGGCTTGATCATAAATATGTGATGACCTGATGGGTACACTGGAAGTTGGCTTGCCTAGGATGTGTGGTAGTTGGCTGGACACTGACTGGGCAGATAGAGGTGATGGGGGCTGTGTGGGTCTTAATATTTACCTCGATTCCCTGGGCTTGTTCATGTGCGTGTAGTCTACAAAAATGAGTGACTGTGGGCATGGCCTCTTGAGACCTTGGTTTGGACTTGGTACTCTGTCATTTCTGCCATATACTATCTGTTAGAATGGGTTTGATAGAGGCAATAAAAGACAGAAGACATGCATCTCCAGATTTTTAACCAGGGGAGTGGAACCATGCATTTTAACCAGGAGAGTGGAAGGGCCCCAGTCCCTCTGAGGAAATGGAGATGGTTGAGCCATTGGGCCCACCTCAGGACAGTTCCCTGGTGAGGGGAGGCAGATGAGAGTCCCCAGCAGCTACAGTTCTGCTTGAGGGAAGGCTCTCCTTTCTCTCTTTTCTTTTTTCTGGTTTTTCAAGACAGGGCTTCTCTGTGTAGACTTGGCTGTTCTGGACTCGCTTTGTAGACCAGGGTGGCCTCGAACTCACAGAGCTCTGCCTGCCTCTGCCTCCCGAGTGCTGGGATTAAAAGCGTGTGCCTCTGCACCTGGCTGGAAGGCTCTTCTTTCACAGAAGGAGTTAGAGAGCTTTAGAAACAGAGGGAGGTAACAGAGATTAGCTAATGTATTCACTTTATAAGATGAGGGAGTTAAGACCCAAATTCTTCTGACCAAGCCCCAGCCAAGGGCAGGTAAGACTCAGGTGGCTGACGGACACCTGCCTTCATCCGAGCACAGAGCCAGCGAACTCATTTTTCTTCTAGGATTGGATGTCTACACGTAGAAAAACGCAACTAGACCCATATTTGTCACCATGCACAAAACTCAAGTCCAAGTGGATTGAAGACCTCAACACAAATTCATTCTAAATCAGTTAGAAGAAAAAATGGGGAAGAGCCTGGAACACATTGGCACAGGAGACAACTTCCTGAACAGAACACCAACAGCTCAGGCCTTAAGGTCAGCAATTAATGAATGGGACCTCATGAGGCTGAGAAGCTTCTGTAAGGCAGGAGACACTGTCAAGAGAACTAAGCGACAGCCTACAGACTAGGAAAAGAGCTTCACCAACCCTACATCTGACAAAGGTCTAACACCCAAAATACATAAACGGCTTAAGAAATTAGACACCACCAAACCAAATAACCCAATTAAGAAATGGGACTCAGAACTAAACAGAATTCTCAACAGAGGAATATCGAATGGCTGAGAAACACTTAAAGAAATGCTCAACATCTTTAGTCATCAGAGAAATGCAAATCAAAATAACTCCGAGATTCCATCTTACACCCATCAGAATGGCTAAGATCAAACATTCAAGTGACAACACATGCTGGTGAGGATGTGGAGAAAGAGGAACACTCCTTCATTGCTGGTGGGAATGCAAACTTGTACAACCACTTTGGAAATCTATCTGGCGCTTTCTCAGAAAACTGGGAATAGGGCTTCCTCAAGATCCAGCTATTCCACTCCTTGGAATATACCCAGAAGATGCTCCAGCACACAACTGGGACATATGCTCAACCATGTTCATAGCAGCCTTATTCATAATAGCCAGAACCTGGAAACAGCTTAAGTGTCCCTCAGTTGAAGAATGGATAAAGAAATTGTGGTACATTTACACTATAGAATACTACTCAGCTGTGAAAAATGAGGAAATCCAGAAATTTATGGACAAATGGATGGAATTAGAAACAATAATACTGAGTGAGTTAAACCAGAAGCAAGAAAGACTCACATGGTATATACGCACTTGTAATTGGACACTAGCCCAAAAGGCATGTTCCGTGAAAGTCTTCACTTACCAGGAGATTGGGAAAGATGTGAGGACATCCCACTGGGATTCTAGGTAAGAGAAATATAGGAGATGGGGGAAATAGAAGGATAGAAGGATCCAGAGGATCTTAGAAACCTACAAGAAGAACAGCGTAACAGGTGGATTAGGGCGCAAACTATTGCACTAACCAAGGACAATTCAAGTAGTAAACACCTACTCTGATCTAGCCAACGGACAAGACATTCTCCGCAGTTATGGGGAGAGCAGGGACTAACTCTGACATGAACTCTAGTGCCCCATATTTGATGACCTCCCCTTGGTGGGGAGCCCTGGTGGCACTCAAAGAAAGAATAGACAGGCTACCAAGATGGGACTTGATAGCCTGTGACCATAAAGTGGGGGTAGAGAACCCCCTCAATCATGGACCTAGGGGAGGGCAATAGGGTGAGGGTGGGAAGGAGGGAGGAACGGGAGGATACAAGTTATGGGAGAACAATTGAGTTGTAATTTGAATAAATTAATAAAAAAAGGAAACCTAGTTAGCTGGGCATGGTGGTACACACCTGTAATCCCAGCACTTGGGGAGACAGAGGCAGGTGGGTCTCTGCGCATTTGAGTATGCTGTTCCAAACCAATAAAACAACCAGTGAGTATCTTAGGAGTAGTTACCTTTGATAATTGTTTTATCAGTCTTCTTCGGATACTGATGGATGCCTTATAAACTCCAAAACTTAGTGACAGGTGATGGCTACTACTTATTCTTCCCGAGTCCATGGCTGGAGACTCTGCCACTCTGCACCAGGCGTGGCTGATTTTGGCGAGCCTTGTTCGAGCATCTGTGCCTAGCTCACAGCCAAGCTGGGGCCTGGTTGATTTAGGAGCTTTGGCACACACAGCTTGGCTTTCCCTACATGATCTTTAGTCTTCCAGCAGGCTAACTCAAGCTTGCTCTCATGGTGGTGGCCAAGTTCAAGCAGAAGAACATCCAGGTAGTCAAAACATGCTCAAAGCCTTTGCCTGTGTCAAGTTGATCTTGTCCATTGGCCAAGAGTGAGGCACCAGGCAGGCCCAGAATCGGAGGGAAGAGTAGAGAGATGGTTTTAACAGAGAGTGTGAAATTTGGGATGACTGGTCTAATCTATTGAGTACTGTACCCACCTTGTTGGAGTAAAGATATTCTAAGGAGAGACATTTGTGTCCCTCCCTTTGCCTCTCAGACTGTGAGATCATGGACCCCCCAAGAAAGTGGAAATTCTCCAGGAACCTCAGTCTGGGAGAAGGAAAAGGCTGAAGCCTGTTGCCAGGCTGAGGGGGAGCTTGTCCCCACACAATTCTCACAACTTGTTAGGGTACCTTACAGGAGATCCTGGGGCTGAGACAACGATGACTCACTGATTGGCTGGGAGTAGAGTCAGGGGGTGCTACATCTTGACCAGAGCTGTTCACTTATTGTCCTGTACTTAAACCTGAACCCCATGTCGGGACCTCAAAGATAGACTTGGGGGAAGCATCACCGAACCTCTTTATTTGTCCCTCTTTTAAATGTGGCCATATGGAAAGACAGAGAAGGGGGGGATGAGGGGAGGGGACCGGGAAGAGAGGAGGGAGGGGCCTGGGATCAGAATATAAAGTGATCTTAAAAATCGTCATTCACTATTTTTCACTATTACCTGTCTCTCATTGGCCTGCTGAGAGTGAATGGCTGACCTAGCTTGTAAGGGCTGCCGGGGCCCAAGCTCTGACTACAAACTCCAGGAACAACACAGTATCCAAGTTAAAGTAGACTAAATGTAATTAAGCTTTATAGTTGTTGTTGCTGTTGATGATGATGATGAGGATGAGGATGAGGATGCGTGTGTGTGTGTGTGTGTGTGTGTGTGTATGTGTGTGTGTGTGTGTGTGTGTGTGTGTGGAGGGTGTTGTTACCTAGCAATAAAGTGAGCAGTAGCTGGTGTTTGGCCTTTGACCCTCATTTCTACTACTTCTTGCAAAGGAACCTGATTTCTTTAGTGCCTGGCTCTTCCCATGCATTTGGGAGGCGTTCTCAATATGATGTTTAGATAATCAAAGCACGATGTCCTCCCAGCAATGACATTTGTTCAGGAATGGGCATAAATCAAATGGAGCTAATAAGATCCTTTAGTCTTTGCTTGAAGCAGGCTTTCTGGAGTCAAAGGATGGGGACTAGCTGAATCCAGCTGATGTCTCTTTGAGCTACTAGATTTACCCATATCATGTGAAGCAGACAATGACCAATATTTAACCTAGATGAGGCAATAAGTTGTTTATTTTTATTTGAATTAATTCAAGGTTAGTACATATCAAATACTTAGATGAACATCTTCAGCAAATACTCAAATGCATGCTATTATTTGCTTATACCAATTCAAGTTGGATTTTCTATTATTTGTGATAAAAAGAATCTCAACTGATACATTCAATAAGAAAATAAGATGGCAAATGGGCCCATTTGCAGTAAGAAAAAGGGAAGTTAAAAATAATGAAAAACAAAAAAAACCAAAGCATAGATCCATATGTACTGACCTAAGAAATAAGAGAGACATATGTGAAAAAATGACTTAAATTTATTTAGTGATCTCAAGAAGACCTGAATATTTGAAGAGAAACAAACAGAGCCAGGGTGAAAAGATGATGTATTTAAATGGATTGAATTTTCCTAGAATAATCTATAAAAATTTCTTTTCTTGGGTTCTTACTCTCCCCCATGCCCTAATATTCTCCCCTCACCCTTCCAAATAGACACCCTCCTGCTGCTGTAATCATTGTTGCAGTTTGAATGAGAACGGCCCCCAAAGGCTCATATATTTGAATGCACGGCGGCCCAGTTGGTGGAACTGTTTGGGAAGGATTAGGAGGTGTGGTCTTGTTGAAGGTGTGTCACTGGGGATAGGTTTTGAGGTTGCAAAAGCCTGTGCCACTCCCTGTCTCTCTCTCTCTCTCTCTCTCTCTCTCTCTCTCTCTCTCTCTCTCTCTCTCTCTCTCTGCCTCCAGCTTGTGGATCAAGATGTAAACTCTCAGCTGTTGCTCCAGAGCTGTGCCTGCCTGCCTGCCTGCTGCCGTGCTTCCTGCCATGATGCTCATGGACTCTCCCCATCTGTACCTATGAGCCCCCAGATTAAATGCTTTCTTACATAAGTTGCCTTGGTTATGGTGTTTTGTCATGGTGATGGAGAAGTAACTAAGACAACTGTGCTCTATTTCCTTCCCTTTTCATCTTAGGCATATTTTCTGAATCTGTTTCTTCCACACACCCACCTCCACGTTTCCAGTTTGGGCCTCTATAAACCTGGATTGCATTGCACTCCTAACCGCCCAACAGTCTTGCTGACAGCTCAGATTTACCAGCTTTTAACAAAGCACCATTATCTTCTCTCCCTTCTCATTGCCACGTCCCTTTCCGCTGGTAACTCTGAGCAGTTTGTGATAGTCTGCTGCGGTCACGGTTCCTCACGTCTGTGTCATTGTGCACGTCCTCACGATCATCTTCCCCAACACCATCCATGGTCCAGTGACGGCCAGGCTTGCTCATGTGTCTGCTCTCCGACCCCCGCCCTTGGTTAAGCTGGCCCCATGCCTGGAACGCGGTATGACTCTGTGAAGATTTACTGATGGATAGACAGATGACTCAGTAGAACGCGTATCTCTGCCGCACAGGCCCAGGGAAGATGTTCCTGGTTGGGTATTTCACCCACACAATAAAGGCATAAGCAAGTCTGCTCCAGGGTGTGTGGAACTGGTGACCGAGAGGACCTAGGCAGGACATTCAGGCTTGAACTAAAACAGAAAATGCAGGATTGGGCGGCGAGAGGGGGGAGTGAATATTACAGTTGCTTGAGCTCAAACTGTCATTCTACGACAACGCAGTGACAATAGCAAGACATACATATTCATGATGCTATTATCCCTACACTTTACGAGGAGGCAGCGTTGGCAGAGGATGAGCTTTCCTGAATTTTCACTTCGCTGCCTGAATTGATTACTGATAGAAGAACAGTAATCACAAAACCCAACAAGGCAAAACCCAGTGGCCCCTTTGAGCCAACGAGATGCTGAGAAGCTCAAGGTAATGGAACCGGCTGAGGGAAGGCAGGTTCTGGTGAGCATCCACCCAGGGCTCCTGCCTGCCAAGACTCTTCCTGGGAATATCCTTGGTCTTGGCTTCCACTCCTAGGCCTGATTGCTGAAGACAGTTTCTTCCTTGCCAAGGAACATACATAAATTTAGACTCCCAAGTCTATGCTTGCTTTCTCAGAGGGTATTATTTTATTATTTAAATGAAACTATAATTTTCTTCAGATTATGGGTACCATATATACTCATGGAAGGAAACATACGGAATATAAGATATGTATACAATGAAAGTAACTTCTAAGCTTATTACCGCAATGTAATAACTTTGCCATATTGTTGGTCAAGTCATTTTCTAAAAAATACAGAATAAAGGTTAGCAAGTGGGATCTACTGTCTGGTTGCCTAATAAAGACCCAGAAGAAAACCAGAAAATCTTGGTTTTCCAGCTGGCGGAGCAAAGCCCTCAGATTTGCTTTTGCCTCAGTTTCTTAAGCTGTATCGTATCAATAAAAGCAGCACTCAATGGAGCTAGTGCTGAGGTAAATGAGACAATGGGAATAGATTACTCGACTCAGAGAACAGCATGGCGGCCAGTGACTGGGAGCTGTGGCTATTATAACTGCCCATAGATTACTCTGTCCTCCTCTCAATGCTTTCCGAACCCTACTGATTGTGTGTATTCTGTATTGTTCACCTATTGCTGTCTTCCTGAAGGAGACAAGATACTTGATTAATATCCCCAGTGTCTGCTTTGGTTCAGGCCCTCAGGATTTCTCGCTCAAGTTCCGCGGTTCCTCTTGCTTCTTTTCCTACTGACTTCTCAACTGTTGACCATGAAGGAAGCAGAGAGCGTTTCTTAAATGTGATCTGACCATATCCTACTCCTATGAGGGTCGCTGGTTGCATTATCTCAAGGACCACCACCCAGCCATTGTAACAGGGAATGAACTATTGACCTATATTGGAACATGAACGGGATGCATCCAAAGGGAATTATACTGAGTCCCAGGGGATCCGGTGCCTTTTCCCTGCCTCCAAGAGCACCCACACTCAAAAGCAATTTAAAATAATGAACACACAAAAACCCCTCATACATACTGTGTAATCCCATTTTTAACTCTTGAGATGATCAAGAGTTTGATAACAGTAGATAAGGAGACATATTAGTGAACGTCAGGGCTTAGAGACTGAGGCCAGGGGTGCAAAGTGGGTGTGGCTATAAAAAGGTAGCACAAGACATCCTCTGCAATTAATTTTATCCATACTATACACAAAATGCAGTTATATTTTACATGATACTATGAACACACAGAATCTTTATGATGATGGAATTGTCAGCGCTAGTGTTAGCACTAGTCCCCTCTTGTGTTGAAACTGCATAAAACTGAACAACAGACACTTTGGTTCATGATAAAATTGGGTAAGCCAGTGGACTGTATCACTGTTGAGTCCCGGTTGCCATATCACACTGTACGTGCATACGTCCTCGTGGCAGGAGGAGAGTGTAGGTTAAATGTTCGTATCCTTCACCAAAGTCGAGTGTTATATGACAAGAATCTTAGGAGTTTCATAAAAATGTTCTCAAGTGATGGGTTTAAAAATAATTAATATGATTTAAAGGTGTAAATAAATAAATAAATAAATACACCCACAGAAAATCAGGAGTGTTTTAGAAAAAAATGTCATTTAGGCCATCTATGCAGATTTATACTCAGGAGTAATTAAGAAGAGAGCGATTCTCACATTTGTATATTCATTCATGTTAGTTCACTTTATATTTTAAAAACTAGGAATGTAAGTATAAGCAAGGGAAGGCCTAAAGCCAGGACATTAGCCCTGTGGCTTACAGGAAGGGTCGATGTAACCCCAAACCTACAGTTTGACAAGAACATTTAAAATCCTTAAATAATTGGATATTATTTTATTTATTTATTTATTTATTATTTTGGTTTTTTTGAGACAGGGTCTCTCCGTGTAGCCTTGGCTGTCCTGGACTTGCTTTGTAGACCAGGCTGGCCTTGAACTCACAGTAATCCACTTGCCTCTGCCTCCCACGTGCTGGGATTAAAGATGTGCGCCACCACTGCCCGGTTTGGATATTATTTTAAATAGAATTTAATATATCATATTCTAGATCATGAAAAAGGATCATACTATTGTTAGTATTTTGATTTAAATATTGATTCTACCTTATTCTGCAAATATTTTGCTGCTTTTTAAAAACAGGGTTAGTAGAATTAGAAGCAAAGTTCATTATTTTGGTAGAACTGGTGACGTCAAGGCCCTGGATCCACTCCAGGAAGTACAAAAGCTCAGACTTCAGATAACTTCCATAGAAAGGTACTGCTAAAGATTGGAGTGTGTCCCACTTTCATTATCACACTGAAGTCTTAATATCTAATGTAACAGTATCTAGAAAGAAATAATGTTTAATAAGGTCATAAGGGTAAGGCTGTAACGTAATGGGATTAGTGTCCATGTGTCCCTCCATGGAACACACCAAGGAGGCGGTTATGGGCACAAATTAGAAGGTTGATTGATTCTGACATGCTGATTTTGGACTTCTGGCCTCCAAGTCTATGAAAATGATTTTAAGCCATCCTGTCTATGGCTTTATGAATCATAGCCCAGGCAGATGATAACAGTCACCAAACAACAACTGGATGGTTTTATTTCATTGGTTCAAGTGTAAAGTCTATTTTTTATTAGCAGCTAGGAGGCTGGCTGTCCTGGCAGATACTTTGAGAAAAGGAGACTCAAAGAAAGCCCACTAGTGGGAGCCTGCGTCTGTGACACCAGCTTTAGCCACGGCAGGAAGCATCCTGGGAAACATGCTGCTGGGACATGTGACCAAGAACTCACGGTAAGGAGTTGTGTCTCCAGACACTGATTGGCTAGTTGGAACGTCAGTACTGTGGAGAGGCTGGGATGCTGCAGGTTTAAAGGCTAGTTACCTTATCTTGGGCTAGTGTCCTCTGGGGCAGTCATTCCTTGCCCACCTCTGTGTTGGAAGTTGCGATTAATTAAAATATTTTGGACTCTATTAACTTAGCAGACCACTGGCTTCCACCAATCCAAAAGCTAAGAATGTCATCAGATAGTCTTGGTCCCTTAGAAAGCTTTCCCCATCTCTCTATAACTGTCTTTCTGCTGTACTCACCAATATATTTTAAAACTGCCTTGATGTATGCCTTTCTTTGTTCTGTAAAACTATATGTGTGTGTGTGTGTGTGTGTGTGTGTGTGTGTGTGTGTATGTGTATATATATATACATACATTCATGAAACTTCCATGCTGGAACATGGACCCAAATCTGAATTCACAGGCCACGGCCACTCAAAATGGCTCCAGAATAAATTATCTTATTCCCTTGAAGATGAGAGCTGTGGTTAATGGGGTGAACTTCAAGCAAGTACTTGTTCTTGTGATGGTCTGTTCCTTCACTGTGACCCAGTAGACAAGTGACAACAGTCTTTTTATGATAGTGGCTGGTGTGTGGCTTTTTCTGTGTGATGTGAACAAAGCCTTCTGATCCCACAAAGTCCCAGTAAGTGGTCCCACCAAAATCTAACTTAGTGAACCTGAGTGTTCACTGAAGTTAGTTACAGGAACATGGGCGACTCAATGATACCTGCATCACCAAAAGGCTCACCCTAGAGTGCGTGACACCTCCCAGAAACCAGAAAGCTGCATCGCCGAAGCTCCATGCACAACTTGCAGGAAGCTCAGCCTTCCAGAGCCGCTACTGTTGTTCTAGGACTGGCGGAAGCCTGGGTGTTGTTGGGTACTCTCCTGGGAAGCTCAGGAGCACAAAACAGGAAGTGCATGCTCCAGGGACGGACAAGGGTGAAGCACAGGGTCAGAGGAGCTCAGAGCTCTGAAACCTGAGCCAGGTGGCAAGGAGGGCCTGGCCTGACTTGGGTCACTCGGTAGCCAGAGGTGCCTGTTTTGTTTGGGTGGACAAAATGGCTGGTTCAGAAATAGCCAGCCACTTGGTCCTACAGACAGGCACTGTATCGGGCAGAGAGATGCTAGAAAGATGGTGGCAGCAATCCACGCGGAAACTTCGGCGATGCAGCTTTCTGGTTTCTGGGAGCTGTCACACACTCTAGGGTGAGCCTTTTGGTGATGCAGGTGTCATTGAGTGGTGGGAGCTCTGAGCAGCCATAACAGTGAGTTCTTTGGGGGTAAGGGGAGCCTGTCCTTCCCCAGAATAAATTACGAGACTCAGATGGTCTTTGATGAAACACATGATGCCGGTCCCTTTATTTTGTGTGAAACAGGGACTTGTAAATCTTGGGCAGTGGGAGGGGTTTCGAGGGTGAATGTGTTTGATGGGAGTAGGGGCGCCAGGGACACTTCATCTATGTGTAACTACACGGCCCTATCATAAGAGGGGGAAAGCAGTACTTAATTATCCTATGGGTCGGGAAAGAACTCCAGGTAGGGTTAGTGGTCACTGGTCAAAAGCCAAGACACCAAGACACTTCATTAGCATAGGGTGGGTGTTTCCAGGACTCCCCAGATGCACACTGAACTGGTTTCTTATCAGGAAGGAGTTCTGCTTGTAATCTCCCCAAAAGGCTAGGTGATGGTCTTTAGAATATCTGGGGTTCTCTAGATCTGGCTCAGAGGGAACCCCGCTGAGAAAGGGAGTCCTTCATTTTATACCTAGCTCAAATACTATCTGGAAATGCCAGACTGTGGGCTTAACAGCAGGGATCCCCATTCCACTACTAGGAGCTGTTACTGCTTCGATAACTTAGGAGAGTGGCCTTGTGAAAAATCACAATTACTGTAACACACAGAGTCTGACAAGTCTCCTTTCCTGGCTGAGTCATATGAAGCTCCCAGGGGAGGATCTTCTAAGTCTGAGGAAATAGCAACACTGCGGTGGGAGGCATGGTGTCGAGTTGTACTGGCAAGAGCGGAGGGAAAACAAAGGGAAGGAAAGGTTGCCTCTTTTCCAGATCATTTGTATTTGAAGCCAAACCGTGTTGGGTTTTATTGGAGAGCCACCAGATCAATACCCCAGAGCAGAGATTCTCAACTTCGTATGTACACAGATCACCCAGAGAAGCCACATTTAGGGGGTCTGAGGAGGACCCCAGGTTATTCATTTCTCTCAGAGCTCGTGCTTGGGGCCACATGCCAGATTCAGAAAAGCCCCTAGTTTTTGACTCTGATGCTCCTGAGAGCAAAGCCACCCATCTTGTTTCCAGTTTGATCCCCAGACTTGGCCTGATGCCTGGCACAGAAATAAGTTCTCAAGAAATACTTGCTGAAGTGAATTAATGAGGGTATTGGCTATAAGAACAAATGTTGCTGGGCGTGGTGGCGCACACCTTTAATCCCAGCACTCAGGAGGCAGAGGCAGGCGGATCGCTGTGAGTTCCGAGGCCAGCCTGGTCTACAAAGTGAGTTCAGGACAGCCAAGGCTACACAGAGAAACCCTGTCTCGAAAACACAAAAACAAAAACAAAACAACAACAACAACAAACAAACAAAGACACAAAAAGAACAAATCTTATAGATTTTTCTCTTGGTGATAGCTCTTAGACAAAACCCAAATAGATACAAACCAAACCACAATTAAACACGTATTTATTACTTGGAAGTCTCAAAAGTGCTTTAATTAATAATAACATATTTGACTCTCATGCTTCCTGTGCTCCTCCCAGGAGGAGTGATCATTATTAATTTGTTATGGCTATAAAAACAAAGTCAGGCAGACTGAATCATTACCATACAGGAGGCTGGCTGTACAGACACTAGAAAATGGACCTTCTTGCCAGGAGTTTTCCTGCTATAGTGCAGATAAGTAAAAACTTCAGTAATTCTTTGTCAGCTTGAGATTGTTGGCGTCTCCGTTTCTCTATTGTTGTTATCACACAGCACAGAGATGCTGCTATGACAAAAATGTAAGTGTGGTGTGTTATGAAAAAAAAGTTTCTCCAAAACTTTGTTGAGATCTATTTGGGAGACTTGGGCAAAGTGGGAGCCACTGACGGCTCCTCTCTGCCCTAAGAGAAGAGTCACACACCTCCATCCAGTTTCTCTCAAGCCCCGAGACTGATTGCCTTCCTCAGAAAAACATTCCACAGACACCAAGCTCTCCAGGCCACGAGGGGCCAACGCCAGCCAGTGGGCAAAAGGTCCAGCCTGCCCGCCCCACTACAGCTCTGACAAGTTGCTTTCACACTTGTTCTAAGAGGAAAAACAACAAGGGGCGAGGCTCTCTACACCTGAATTCAAACCTCATGCTCTCCTCAGTTTTGGATTCTGGCTTTAGAAACATCCTGGATAAAGACTGAGCCTTTGTATGTATTCCAGGTAAAAACCATCAAGGCACACATTGATTTGCAGAGTAGAAAAGGCTTAACTTTCTCTCTTTCTCTCCCTCCCTCCCTCTCTCTCTCTCTCTCTCTCTCTCTCTCTCTCTTTCTCTCTGTGTGCATGTGATATGTGCTCACATGTGTGTGCAAGTGTTCATGCCTGTGTGCAAACATGCAGAGCCCAGGGCTTCATACTACATGTCTTCTTCTATGCTCTCTGTGCTACTGCTAGGCTAGCTGGCCGGTCCGCTCTTGGGGTCCACCCGTCTCCACCCACTGATGCTGGGGTCACAAGCATGCATATGGCTTTTTATGTGGGGTTCTGGGCATTCAAACTCACACCCTCATGCTTGCAGAACAAGGCTCTTAACACTCAGCCATCTCTCTCTCTCCAGCCCTGAGGTTTCCAAATTTAATCTTAGTTTCCCTTGTCTTTGCTATACTTGCCAAATTGTCATGAATTTTCTTCTATGGTTCCCCCTGAAAGCATAACACAGCCCTAGGTATTTAGATTTAAAAAAAAAAAAAAGAGCTTTGGTCTGTGACCTTTCTCTGACTTCTTTCCTTTCCATGCCTGTTGGGTCTCTGTGAAGCATCCCAGGGATATTAATGGATGATGTAATACTGGCTAGTGTGTCTGCAAGCAGCAGCATTCTGGAGGCTGCGGCAGCTCAGTGAAGTAGGGGCGAATGCATTATTAATGAGAGTCCACACGTTGACAGTCTCACTTGTTTCTCTGTCCATGGACGTGCCCTGTAGCATCTGACCTGAGCACGACCCAGGCCACGCTCCGCAAATCTGTCTTGCTGAGGCTTCTCACCAGGAAGCAGGAAGAAAGAAAGGCAGCTTTCTTTCCCAGGGGTCAGGGGTCAGGGGTCAGGGGTCAGGGGTCAGGGGTCAGGTGGGAGGCTGTTACAGTTGCTTGTGTTTCAAAGCAGAGACCTTCCCACAGCTGAATACAAGGAAAATGAAACAGCTTTTTACCTTGAAGGCATCTGAGTGGAAATAGTAAGTTGTTATCCCTTAGGAGGAAGGGGTGTGCATCTATGTCTGTTTATAACCCACCAGAACCCCAGGGCAGTGGGGCAAAATTCTAAGTGGAGGGTATAATGGCTTATGGCCTTGGAGTTCAAGGTTTGGTTGAGCCCTCCTCTTCATGCACTGTCTCTCCTCCTTTCCTCCTCTTCCTCTTCTCTTTCTACATTTGGAGTTTGAGGTGTGGTATCACTCTGTAGCCTGGGCTGGCCTGGAACTTGTGATTCTCCTGCCTCAACCTCCCCAGTACAGGAATTATGGATGTGAGCCACCATGCCTTGTTCATTTCCTTCCCTTTCCTGAGGCCTTTGGCACTTCATCGAGGTCTTAGAAGCCTGCTTGTCAAGAAAAGCATGGCGCACAGGGGTGGGGGTGGGGGGGAGTGAGGGGGGGACGGGAGGAGGTGGGCAGGGGGAGGCGGCAGTGATGGAGGAAAGGCTCAGAGGTTAAGAGCTTTTTTAGAGGACTTGGGTTCAATTCCCAGGCACCACACGGTGGTTTACAATTATCTGTTGCCCTCTTCTGACATCTGCAGGCACCAAGCCTGTATGCGGTGCACATCCATGCATTCAGGCGAAAACGCACAGAAAATAAAATGAACAAATCTAGCAATTTTTAAAAGAGGAAAGAAAAGGAAAGCAAACAAGAATGTAAACGGAGCTACCCAGACTTTAGCTGCTGTCTAGGAGCTGAGGGCATGCAAGGTCAAGGCTGGCAGGCTCCTGACGCATGGCCCTGGGGCTCACCAAATGCCAGCATTAGAAATGGAATCCACGCTGGAACCGCTTTCTAGGGCTTGCTGTGGCACCCGGTCCCGCTTTTCTCTCTTGTCTCTGGGTTAGAGCATTTCCGATTACGCCTCCAGGAGAGTTGGAGACAACGCTTTGGCAGAGCGCATGTTACTGTGCCTTGGGGCGTCTTCCATGTGGCTCTGAGCTCAGTGGGCTGAGAATTTTTGCTTTCTGTTTTCTTACTTTCTCTGGAACCCTTAATTTCCTCCGCTCACACTCTTAACAACTCTGGGCCCATCTTCATTTCTATTCAGTCTGGACCTGGCCTTCCATGTTTGCAGATCGGTATAGCTTTGCCCATGGAATTTGATTACCAGGTTTCATTTCCACATCACATTTTAGGCCCAGTCTTTGGAGTTGAAATTCTCAACTCAGACAAAACCCATACCTCTGATAGGTGCATAGTATTAATTTATGACAGGATCCCTTGATGCACTTCTGCTAGAGTAAGAAAGCAAGAAGATGTGCTTGTATCTGCATCATTGAGTTCTGAGCAGCCAATTCTTACTTATATCTGTCTTTTGGTCTACTTTGGTCATGTAACATCTCTGGTTCTTTAAATTGCTTGTACCAAAGAAGTCAATAGCATCTCCTCTCTCTCTCTCTCTCTCTCTCTCTCTCTCTCTCTCTCTCTCTCTCTCTCTCTCTCTCTCTCACACACACACACACACACACACACATACACACACACACACACATTCCCTGGTTTCAGAATGGCGCCTATCTAAGCTTCTTTACAAATACACAAGATGGTGGATTACCAGACAAATGTTTTTCACTACAGCACAATAGCAAGAAACGTGAGAAGGAAAAATCCAGCTAAAGTGTCAGGTTTCAGAAATGACGCTTCAAAGAGTATTTTTCACAAAATTTACTTCCCTACAGTGCAAACTAGAATATTTTAAAAAATCATATATCAAGTACTGTTTTGGAAAGCTTGAAGGAAATATGCTACACAATTTACATTTTCTATGCTCAATCCTTGTTCAATGGAATAAATACGAGCAAGCTAAAAATACCCCGGGGAAACACACACACACACACTTAGCACACATCATGTGTCTCTGACACCGGGTAGAACGCATCTCCTACAATGAGGTGTGAACAAGAAGGCTAATAATACCTTGAAGGAGCTGGCAGCGGATGCTCATCCTAAAGTTGTACAGCCATGTTTAGATACTACTGAAAGCTTCCGAGGAGCTGGGAGGGAAAGGTCTTAGCTTTGTAACATCAGCTCTCTCGACCTGAGCAGAATACCTTGAACTGTATACTAAGTATTACATGCCATCAAGGTGCATGGCTGGTAAAGGACTACACCAGCTAAGAGGAAGCAGTACACATATGTAGTTGGCAAAGTCTGCCCTGCATGTGGAACCATGCCTTCACCTTCAGGTGAAAGTGCCCATGTGCCCAAGGTGGACCATCAGCTTGGCTCATAGCTTTCACTTCTTCTAGAGACGTTATTCCTGGTATGCTGACTGAGCGCTGACTGACTTTCTTCTTCCTGCTGTGTAGCAGAGGGCACAGGCTGAAGGGGAGGCAGTAGAAGTGCTAGCATCTGGTTCCAGGGCTGAGAGAGGAAGTGTGAAACACCCCTAGAGCAGGGAAATCCTACTGAGCAACAACAAGCAGATGAGGGGTTTTAGAAGTCAGATGCCTTGCAGTAATCAAGTCAGATTTTATAGGAAGCAACGAGGAAAAAGTAAGAGGGTTGGGCATGGTGATGCATACCTTTAATCCTGGCACTTTGGCTATGGAGGCAGGTGAGGGTCTAAGTTCCGGGCCAGCCTAGTTTACACAGTGAGTTACAGGTAAGGCAGGGCTACATAATGAGATACTGTCAAAAGTTAAAAAGAATTAAATTCAAGAAGAAATTATTCACAAACGCATCATAGGACCTCAAGATTAAGGAAATCTCTCATTCGTAACATTCTAAATCACCCCTGGCTACTCTGAAAGAGGGAAATTTATAACCAGTTGTTTGTCTTTGACCTTCCACCCACTCACATATTTGCATATCTCAAGACCCATAGAGCACGAAAACATCAAAATGAAGCCCACTCTTCATTACTGTAGAATGATATGTAATTTATTCATATACTGACAATTAGGCAGTACTCAAAATTCATTTAAATAAGCAAGTGGTTACACAAACATCTAATAATACTAAAATCGATAGTCCCAAAGTATAAAATACCATGGGTATGAAATACCATGGCAAATACTATTCGACAGACTACAGTCATAATTCCAAACTAAATCACATTTTTAAGAAGATGATTCTTAACAGTTGGAGGATGGTTTTGTTTTCTCTTCTTCCAAGCAACTTCTTCCACTGACATAAGGATGCTAATTTCAAGAAACATTGCATGGTATCATCACTTAGGTTCCTGTGTCGTAACACATTTTATTTTTTGCAAAAAATTTAAAATATTGCCCCTCAACATAAAGAACAAACCAGTGAGCACTCAGTCCCCTAAGCAAGGAGACTCAGATCTGGGGAGCGCTAAGGACAACTCTGGGTTCAGCAAGAGGCAGGCAACGAGAAACCCTTTTTTTTTTCAGCCTTGGAAAGAGATGGCTTCTTTTCTGGGGTCTCCAAGCATCATATACATGTTTAGACATCCAAGCCGTGAGGTGATGGGAATAAAATAATTTCCTATCCTGATGACTATGACATAGTTGCAGCTACAGTTAAGTCAGGCTATAGTTCTGCAGGATTTCACACAAGGATGGCTCCTATTTAAGCTAGTTTCTTATAGCCTCATTACATTTTGGTGAAAGTGCAGCTATATGGGCAGGAAGAGTTTGGCTTATCATGTGTCTGCATTATTTTAAAGTCTTATTATACTTTACCAGAATGAGGTCCGAGCATGAACCCAGCTTGAGAAGCTAGCAGCAATCTTCATGGAACATCTTGATGAATATGAACACAGAATGAGACTCAGCTAAATCTCTTACATACAAATTACAGCTAGAGAATTATTACACATCCTTAATGTTGAATGATGAGGGGGAGGGAAAAAAATCTAAAAAAAAATATAGAAAACTTTCCTCACACCCGGGCGTCAGGGACAGATGTTTAACACTGCACGATGCCACAATATGAGCAGTCACTGGAGGTAGATACTCCAGAACCAGCGGTGTTTGGGGGAATCTTGGAATTATGACCAAGAGATGAAAATACTGTACCAAAAGTCATGCAGATATATATATATATATATATATATATATATATATATATATATATATATATATATATATCACTATGTGCATTAGGTGTGTGAGCTGCCACCTAAGCAGGGATCTAAGACGACAATGAGGCAGTGGGCAGTTTTTGGGGATATCCATTGAAACCAGTGTGGGCACTACATGTTGATTAAACCTTCCGACGCAGCAAAGTGCGGGCACAGAGCCATATTTGGGTTCTGCAGCTGCTTTAGGATCCTCTTGCGGAATTTCTCCCGCACGCGATTAAACTCCATTATATCCATGGGGTCCTCCTCAATCCAGAACTTGTGGAACTCGTGCATCAAATAGCCTGTTAGAGACAAGACAGCGGTAAGACTGCAAGATAACAGCCCTTAGGCACATTCCAACCCACTGTGCATGAGCTAGACCAAAGAACAGTCTCCATGGAGTTCCCAGAAAACACCCGGATCCAGTGTGGCCAGTGTGAATAGAAGCTACCAAGCTGCCTACTTCATTTTCTCCTTTTGCAGCTAATGTTAAAGATTTCAATCCCACAAAGCAGGAAAGCAAATCACTTCTGTCATCTCTTGAATGTGAATCACATTGGGAACATATTCTCTTTTTTTCATAATTGCCTTTTAACGCTTCTGAGTGTTTGCCTGTTGTGTTCCACACTGTGTGGGTGTCCTTTGGAGACCAGAAGAGGCCACTGGATCCCCTGAAACCATAGTTACAGTAGTGAATTGCTATGTGGGTGCTGGGAATTGAAGTGGATGCTTTGCAGAGAGGCAAGTCAGAGCTCTTAACCTCTGAGCCATCTCTCTAGCTCAACTTTGAGTTGTGCTTTTCTTTCTTTCTTTTCTTCCTTTTCTCCCCCACCCTCTCTCTCTCTCAGAAAGGGTTCTTTATATAGGCCTGGCTGGTCTGGCCTGGACCGTGCTCTGCAGACCAGGCTGGCCTCAACTCACAGATATTCACCTGCCTTTGCTTCTCAAGTGCTGGGATTAAAGGTGTGCGCCACTATGCCTTTATTTTCAAAGATTTCAGCAATATTTTCAAATACTTAAAATTACATTTATTTCTGTATGCATGTTTTCAGGTATGTGGGTGTGTGTGCAGGGGATAATACTAAGCATCTTCTCCCCACCTTTAATGTTGAGGTGGACCCTCTCACTTGAATCCAATTCAGTTAGTCTACCTAGCTGGCTTGTTCTGGGGAGTCTTACCCTGTCACCTGAGCACTGGGACTGCAGATGGGTCATCACACCTACTTGGTATTTATGTAGATTCTGAACTGTGGTCTGTGTGCCTTACCCAATGAACCATCTCCCCAAACCCCTGGAACTTATTCTGGAAGGCTGTCGGTGACGCCTTCATCCTTCCCATCCCAGCTAAATTAATACAGTGGTCCAGTCTTTCAAAACCACTCCACTTTGCCTTTTCCCTGCTTGATATTCAATGTAACTAAAGTTTTAAATTGCCCAGACACATCAAACAAATGTATTTAACCATCTATTATGAGACAGTAAGAATTGTAAATCAAGTCTGAGCTCCACAGACTTGGCCATGAAGCTTCGCGAAATTGTTATTAATGCTGCCTTTCAAAGCACAATTCCATATTCAAATGCTTTTGTCTTTCAAAGTTGCTCTCCGTGAACACTCTGTGATGAGACTTTTTTTTGCATAAATGTTAAGAATTTGAAACAAGAATCTGTTTATTGTTTCTTTCTCCCCCACTTTGCCCCCATTCTTTCCAGCACACTGCATGTTTTTACTCACATCTGAAATAAAGTGTGAATACTTCCTTTAAAAGGCAATGTTATGTATTTGGATGTAGGAAACCCAAATGCAACTGCAGGCCTCTCTATCAATTAGAAAAAAGTGAGTTGAAAAAATAAAAAGAAGAAGTGAATGCTATAAAGCGGTTCCTTGTCTTAGCTTTCGAAGGTGCAAGAAAACACAGCCAGAACCCTGGAGGGGACTCTGGTTAGAGTCTCTTTTACTTTGATATTTAAAGAAAAACCAGGAGGAAGGAGCTTAAGAAGGAATGGGGGCACAGGAAGACAACAAAGAACAAACGAACACACTCACTTGAATAACAAAGGGAAACCCAAAGCTTTTCCTCTGTAGCTAACAACGTACGGAAATACTTTCAGCATAACCCTATGAGTAACAATAAAACTTCATTTATTCATATCCCATTTGAGGTGTCCTCTCCAGTACACATTGTGATGGCGACCCACTGATACTGCCGACTCACCCTCTTATCCCTCTCCCCCTGCATGCTTAGGCATACTCACACAGCATTAAGAGCTCAGAGAAAAAGGCCGAGGGAGCAATCATTTTCACTTATTTTGGGTTCTCTATTCAGCTCCTTTTCTTTTCTTTTTCTTTTGGCAAGGTCTCTTGAACTCATTCTGTCGCAGAGGACTTTGAACACTCCCCTGATTCTCCTGTGTCCACCTCTCCAGTGCATTGCCACACCTGGTTTATGTAACACTGAGCGCTCCATCAGCTCTACTGCATCCGCAGCCCTACTCCATTTCTTTCAGGGCAATGGGCAGTGCTGCTTTTTTTTTTTTTTTTTTTTTTTACCATTTCTGACGGGAGGCTCTCACTCCCCTCCCCCAGCTGGCCTTGGGGCTACACAAAGCCGACTACCAGGGAAGGTGGAAATTAACTCCACCATTATCCCAGGAGCTGTCTCTTCTGTTTCTATTCATCTGACCCTTGCATTCCGGAGGGGACCCAAAAGCTGCCCCAGGCTTGGGCATCTCCAGGAACGGCATTGACAGTTACACATATAAGGGAAGGATTTTTGTTTTTGTTTTGTGTTTTCAAAGGGCCTCGGTACGCAGTACTAGCTAGTCTTCAATTTGTAATCTTCCCGCTTCAGCCCAAGATTTTAGAAGGTTCTTGGGCAGAAAGCTGTTGGCTTCTATTCACAGAACAAATCCAGTTCCTCTCTGGCGCTCGCAGTATGCTGTGTCCAGCTTTCATCGCTTCTTCAGGTTGAGCATCGGCCTCTCCATCATAGCTCATGTGCAGTGGGTGACGGAGTCTCTGTGTCCTGGTTGTTTCCATACATAACCAGAGCACTATTTCTTCTGATCCCTGCATCTTACTCACCAACAAGAACTCAATCCTCTGTCCATTTCAGTGAGAGGAAAAGTCCTCTAATATCTTGAGAATAGCCTAGGGTAATTTGTTTGTTTGTTTGGTTTTTGGTTTTTCAAGCCAGGGTTTCTCTGTGTAGCCTCACTTTGTAGGCCAGGCTGGCCTCGAACTCACAGCAATGCCCCTACGTCTGCCTCCCGAGGGCTGGGATTGAAGGTGTGCGCCACCACGTCCAGGTAGCCTAGGGTAATTTTTGAAACATGAAGACCCACCCAGATTCAGCCAGATAAATCACATATCACTGCGGTTTAAAAACTAAGGTCTAGAAGACTCCATCTTTTTACATCCCCTCAGGCCCCTTTCTAGGGAGGTTTCAACTGATACAGTTACAAAAGAAATGAATGAGAATTCATAATTCCTTCATTTCTTAATATAGAAGATGCACATCTACTTTTTCTAACTTGTCTCTCAGCTCAAGTAGATATACTTGAGCTATTTTTGCTAGGACAGCCAGATTTCCTTCCCTCCTTTTTCTTATTAATTCTTCTCTCATATATTACACCCCAACCTCAGCTTCCTTCCCTCCTCTTCTCTCTCCCAGCCCCTCCCCCACCTCCCTTCTCCCCCATGTCCATTCCTCCTCAGTTTCCCTTTAGAAAAGAGCTGGCCTCCCAGGGATCTTAACCAAGCATGGCATAACAAGTTACAATAAGACCAGGCACAAACCCTCGTTATCAGCGCTGGACGTGGCAACCCAGTAGGAGGAAAATGGTTCCCAAAACAGGCAAAAGAGTCAGAGAATCCTCTCCCACTGTTAGGAGTCCACAGTAACACTAAGCTACACACCCATGACATATGTGCAGAGGACATGGTGCTGACCAAGATAGGCTCCCTGATTGTTGGTTCAATCTGTGAGCCCCTAGGAACCCCGCTTTGTTGATTCTGTACGCCATTTTCTTGCAGTGTCCTCAATGCCTCGCCTCCTACAATCCTTCCTCCCCTGTCTTTCACAGGATTCTATGAGCTCTGTCTGCCTAATGTTTGGCCGTGGATGAGAGTTAATTTCTGATATTATAAATCATAAATTTATAGTATTATATATGTATGTAATTATAAAATTAAAGTCATCCATGCTGCATCCATCTCATTATCATACTCCCCTTGACAGTGATAATACAGGTACTGTGAAAGCCATTTTTTAAAATTTTGACTATATGTGTTTATATGGTGCAATGTGGTCATTTGATGCATGGGTATGATGTGGACTATCAAATCAGAACATGTAGCATCTCTACTCCTTTTTTTTTTTAACTAAACAGTTTTTCAAGACAAGGTTTCTCTGTATTACGTTGGCAGTCCTAGGCTCCTTTTGTAGGCCATGCTGGCCTCGAACTCACAGCGATCCACTTGCCTCTGCCTCCCAAGTGCTGAGATTAAAGGCGTGCGCCACCACACCCAGCCAACTCCTTCCTTGTAATGAACGATTTATTTTTCTGTAGTGCACATAAAGATGCCTACTCTTCTACAATATGCAGGCACACTGGCACCTTGCTCTTAAGGGGATGTAGTACATCACATAGGTCTAGAATAACTCAGACGCAGTAGTTTCTCCCATTTTCCTATTGGACACACAGTTACAGAAGACCGCCTTGGAGAATGACGGCGCTTCATAATCTGACACCATTGTGATAATACTTCCTCTGTAAGTACAAACGTAAACACAAAATCCCTGGGGACAGATTCCCCGAGACTCTCCCTATCTTATCAGGAAAATGGAAGAGCCTTTCTAACATGGTTGCAGTAAAAATATGGAAACGGTGACCTGGCTTCCAAAGTGCATTCAAAAATGCATTTGGCCTGTTGTCTGATCAACCCAACTACCAGTTGTGTATGTAACAGATACACTATTTGGCACTGAGAATGAGGAAAAAGGTGGAGTTCTCATGTTTCCTAATTCTCTGTCTCTTGAAGAGAGAGAGCGAGAGATGGGTATCCAGTTTCTGACAATGATTTGTCAGCTGAGAAAGCTGACAGAGTGGTGTGGGAAGGGGAGGGAGAAAACAGAGTCAAGCTATTGCTTCTAGTTTTCAATTTCGTTTAGCAGTGCTGTGGCTTGCCCAAGCAGATGTCATAGCTCCATCTTACAGATGTGGACACGGTTCAGCCAGGAGGCTTGAACAGTGCACAGCCACAGAGTTAACATCTGGAAGGCAGGGCTGAAGCAGGCTGCCATCCCACCATCACTACAGGCTGCCTCTCTTAGCGTCTTCTGTTCCTCCGTGCCTATTTCTATGCAATAGTTCCTTCTCTTGAAGGTCAAAGAAGAGATAACTCCCTCCCTCGTCTGCGCTGGTCCTTCCTCTGATCACAGCACCTAATCTTACCCCGTTACAGTTAGTTGTGTGCTCAGTGGAGCTTTAGATTGGATGTCGTTTTTTTTTTTTTTTTTACAACACGGTGCCTTGGCAGCACAGCGTTCACTAAGACTGTGAAGCCAGGACAGTAGAGCCATCACATTCTTATTTCCTTTCCTCTAGATGAAATACTTGCTTTGAATACTAATTTGGCTTGCTATCAGGGGCCCCGCTGCATATTTATTGCCGCTTAAATGTGTCTTGGTTTTTGCTTCGCTGCATCCTGTTGGCAGAGAGCAGAGGCAGGTGCAAGGACACCGATAATTGCAGGAATATTACAGGGGCGATGTGCAGAAGTGACCATGCCCAATGGTGGGACAATGAACCCAGGGCACAGTTTGCCTCTTCTAAAGATGCCTGTTCTCAGTCCATGACCTAATCTGTTAGGGGGTTTTCTGTTCTCTCTAAAACCAGAAGAGTGTCCTGGGAAATAAGATCCTGCTTCCTGTTTACTTACCTGAGCTAGGATTCTTTTGAAAAGCCCATCAATTGGGTAATGCTAAAACATTTCCCTATTAGCTACACCCTCTTTCTCCCTGAAAGGAATATCATCCAATATTGTAGAATCTTATCTGCCTGTCAGTCCATCCATTTGTCCATCCACCATCCACCCAATATATAGCTGCCAAGCACTCTCAACTAGGGTGAGTGTATAGCGATGAACAAAGCATCTACTCCTACCCTTCAATGCTGATTATTTCTAGTGTCAGCTCTGATTCTTCCCTGGGAGATGTCAGATTTTTAACTCCAAGCAGATGAATTAAAAGTCTGCAGGCTTCTAACTCATCAGGAATCTATGGCATCTCATAGGAATGTCCATTCTGTGGCTTCCAATGGACCTTCCCGAAGGAACGGACCTTCCCAAAGGAACGGACCTTCCCAAAGGAACGGACCTTCAGTTTGCTGGGAATTAAACTCATTCTATTTCCTCTTACATTTTCTAAGACAGATGGAAACTGTAGGATAGGGTGACTTGTAAAAGGCTAATGAAAGGCAGAGCAAGAGGCTGTTCTTGTTAGCAGTTTATGACTGTGTTCTCTGGCATGGCTCGAAGCTCTTCAGGGTCCATCGCAAGTTCTTCTCCTACATTTCCTGTATCATGGCTAATCGCACCCCCTCCCTACGATGCTGCTGCTTGGGTCTGCTGTGCTCTCCCGGTTTATGGCCCGTGCCCTCAGCATGTCTCTGGTTGCACCACTCGGTCCCCATTGCTTCACTTTCTGCCGCGCATCCTTTGGGTTTTCACTGAAAGTAGCACCTGCTTTAAGGAGCTCTCTCGGTCTCTCAGACTGAGTGGGTAAAGGCAGCAGTATACCTTTCCAATGGTTTAAAACAGTCTCTTCACTTCCCAGTACACTGTACTTATTTGCTCAGATGCGGTATTCCTCAGTACAGATAGACTCTGATCTGCAGCAAAACCCCAGCCGTATTTGTTGGACATGGAATTGCTACAGGAGCGAATGTAATACCGCAGTGGTCAAGGCAGGAGGTGCGAAGCGTCATGTGAGGAACTTCTGTTGTCTACTAACAGGTTATAGAGTAAGTGCTTCTTTTTCAGTCTTACCAGCTGTACGTGCACCCCATCAGAGAGTTTCATACAGTTTGATGAGAAGACAAAATACCACAAAAGACGGTGCCCTCCTTTACCTAACCCTCGCTCTACAGTTGCTTCACCTGATTCTTTGGGTAGCTCCCCAGAAGCTGCATTCCACTTTGGGGCTCTTCTTTAAACCTCTATTTACAGAAGATACGGGTTTATCTCCTGTTCGGGGATGCAGCCATACTCAGTGTCTTACGGGTTTTCTTAACCCAGTACCAACTGCCTGCTTCGTTCATTGACTTAGTTTTCCATTTAACCACAAACCACTTTCCCGAAGGGTTCCAGGTGCATCCTAAATGTGTTCCAACGTGGTAAATGGTCTCTTAGTTCCAGAGCTTTGTGAAATCGAGATTTGTTCTTCTCAGCCCGTTGTGTGGGCCCCACCTCAGGATGGCCGCTTTCCTTCATCTGAAGAATGCCTTCATTCTCCTCCCGGAAAGACTGCCTGTCGTCAGGGTAAATTTATGCTTCCTAGAATTATTCTTTTATTTTGTGGAAACATTATATTTCTCAAGAGTTTCCTGATCAAGTTATGGGGAAACAAAAATATTTAAGACCTTGCATTTATTAAAGAAAAAGTCTGTGCTGTTTTGATACTTAATAAGTGAAATTGAAACTGTAGATCACGTTCCCTTTGTGCCATCTTAAGTTCTTGTAGTCACCGTTCCACTGTGTTCTAGAATAAAATGCTGCTCTTGAGAAGTCTAGTGTAATCTTGATTCCAAAGTGCTGGAGTGACAGTTTCAGAAAATTTCAGGATCATCTCTTTACAATGTCCTAATATCTCATAGTGACATAGACTTCAATCTATTATGTTGATTTGGCAGATTTTAATCTATTATGTTGGCATTTAGAACTTAAAATATGAAGACCCATCCTTCAGGCCTAAAGTTTTATCACCTTTATCTCCTTCCTTCCTTCCTTCCTTCCTTCCTTCCTTCCTTCCTTCCTTCCTTCCATGTGTGTGTGTGTGTGTGTGTGTGTGTGTGAGAGAGAGAGAGAGAGAGAGAGACAGAGAGAGGAAGAGACAGAGAGAGACAGAGACAGAGAAAGAGAGAGACAGAGAGAAAGAGAGAGAGAGCATTTATGGAGAGGCCTTATAAGAGTTGGTTCTCGCCTTTTATCATGTATGTCTTGGTGATCGAACTCAGATCTTCATGCTTAGCAGCAACTGTTTTCACCCACAGAGCCATCTTGCTAGTTTTTTCTTGATTAATTTTTTTGTCTGGTTCCCCTGAGTTTCCCCTTGTTGTCACCGCCCCCTTACACAGATAGGAGACTTCTCATACCGGCCCTTTCATGCTTCAACCTTCTTCCTTTCTTTAACTTTTTATCAACACCTTTTTGACCTACTTTCTAGGCAAGTCTTTCAACACTACTTTCTAATCTTCTTGTGAATTTCATTTCTGTCAAAACATAGAACCCGGCAGTCAACTCAGGCTGTCTTTAGGGTTGTGTTCTTCAGTGTTAAGTCACGCTAGATCAGAGGGAGACAGATAAAAGTCAGACCTGAAGCTGACACATTGCATATCATATAAGAACAACAACAACAACAACAAAAAAATCCACGATGCCCAGAAATATAAGCAAAGGTATTTACATGAGAAAATAAACAGACAAAGAACTTAACACAGAGCAACTTCCTCCAAGGGCCTGATGTAGCACCATCACAATGACCTCTCAGTTTTGACCCTTGTCTGGAGCTCTCTACAGAAACACACACAGATAATTAAACAGTAGGACACTTACAGAATGTTTGTTGGAAGTGACACAGTGTTGGAGCTTCAGGGGCGATGTTGTAGAAGTGTGTTTTTAGAGCGCCGCTCACGAGCAGATTATATGCCAGATCGGTGATATTGATGCCCACGATTGCAAAGGAGTACCTGTAGGTAGGACCCACAAAACCCAAAAGTGTTGCAATATGGGATATAAACACCTCAAAAACTGATAACCTGAGCTCTAAATTCCTGCCCAATCATTAGAGTGCCAAGCCTCCCATCCAGCTCTACTACATCAAAGTCTTGTCTTGTAAATCTATCACAAAGTTTCAGGAGCATGTGCTAAGAGAATTGAGAGCTTATGTGCTTTGACTTGGTAATTCCACTTCCAAACACATGGTAGGTCAGTGGCCAACGCTGACAAAGCTTTATGTTTAAGAATATTTATTACAGCATTATTTATCATGATGAGACATAGAAACTACTCAAATATGGCAGGAAGATTCCTAGAGAAATTAATTATGGTAGTTTGGGGTGCTAATTAAATTATGGTAATTTTACAGCTAACTAAAATTGTATTATTAGAGACTTTAAAGCAAGATACATGCGTAGAACAAGCTGGGATTCAGTGTAGGTGCTCATGGGCACGTGAAGAAACGGCTAGAAGGAAAAGCTATGAGTCTCACTATGGGTGTGCACAAGTGATAGGGTGGGCTGAGTTCTGGTTAGTACTCCTGTGGTTTTCAAAATTTAAAATTTTCTGTGGGAAATATTGTTATCACTACAAAGTATATCTTATGTCCCTATTCTACAGAAAAGAGAACAGAATACTTAAATTCTCCCTGTTGTTATAAATCCAGCATAGTAATTTGTTTTTGTTTTTTGTTTTGTTTTGTTTTGTTTTTTGTTTTTTGAGACAGGGTTTCCTCTATGTAGCCTTGGCTGTCCTGGACTCGCATTAGACCAGGCTGGGCTTGAACTCACAGCGATCCACCTGCCTCTGCCTCCCAAGTGCTGGGATTAAAGGCGTGCACCACCATTGCCCAGCCAGCATAGAAATATTTTAATGAAATAGGCCACTAATAATATTTGTTGATTTGTTTGTGTCTCGTGTGCCACGCATGTATGTCTAGAGGTCGGGAAAGGATTTGAGCACTCTTTCCTTCTACATATAGGTTCCAGGGATCCAATGCAGATCACCAGGCTCAGTGGCAAAGTCCTTTACCTGCTACGGCATGTTGCCAGGCATCTAAAGTAAACACTTAAGATAATTTTAAAAATTCACTTTAGTGTTCTATGAGCATTGGTGTTTTGTCTGCATGTGTATCTATGTACCATGTGACAGCCTGGTTCCCATGGAGACAAGAAAACAGCATTAGGTCTCCTGGAGCTGGAGTTATAGATGGCTGTGAGTCACCATGTGGATGCTGGGAATCCCACCCAGTTCTGCTGTCCTCGGGCCAGGGCTGACAGTCTTCATGCACAACCCGACACTTACCCAATTGCTTTATCCATTCTCTTCTTCTCCCATTCTGTTTTGCTGAACTTGCTGAAAGAACAAATAAATACATCAACACTTAATATTTATTTTATTCTTGCTCTCTTTGAATGCCTATATTAAATTAGTAACTACACATAGATAATATATGTTACCCTATTATCACACTAAGCAGTCTGAATGTGTCACTGTTAAAAACAACAGCACAATCTCGGCGGCGTGGTAACACACATCTGTAATCCCATCAGTCCCCGCTAGTGTTGTTGCTTTCAGAGTTGATATATTCAAACTGCTTAGTGTTGGATAACGTACGTATACATATAGTTAGCGGTTTTAACATAAGCCAATGCAGGAAGATTTTTGAGTTATAGGTCAGCCTGAGCTACGTAGTAAGACCTTGTCTCAAAAACAAACTTTAGAGTTGGAGCTACATACAGTTCTTAAATTCATCTAAGCTGGAAAAAGGAGGATTTTTCTAGAGCAGATGGCAAATGACATGCCACAAACACTCATGTAACTCCATAGCACACAGGCACAGAAACATTGCACAGGATGACTATTTAAACGCATGTGCTTTCTACTCTGCAAATGACTGGCTACGATGCCAAATCATTGCTGGATTTCATGTTAAGACATTCCTATTTTAAAAGTGTGTTTTCTAACCAACAATCTATAAACTAAAGAGGCACCAAGAGAGTTTGCCTCTATAAAAGATTCATCTTCCAAATGGGTTGAACTACACGTGAAATTAAAAAAAAAATTGTAGGTATCCATTTTCTCTTCAACAAAGCTTTTGAAAGTCCACAGTGCATCCATATGTATTAAATGAAATCTTGTGTCTATAGTTGCTCAATAAAATCTTTGTCTGCATTTTAAATATAAGAAAAGGCCAAGTAGTTTCCACTTATTTGATTACCTATAAGATGGCCCCTAGGCAAACAAACGAAAACCAACAGGCATAATTCTCCTCTTAAAGTTGCATCTACCTTTATCCCTGCAGTTACTTGAGGACTCTGTGGACAGTCACAATGTATCATGCTTGCTGAAGGATACCTGCGAACATGCCCTTAGTCCATATATAGTCACGTCTCACTGTTGGATACCTGAAATATGTAAGACCTGATAGGAGCTACGATGATGCCACAACTGGTCAAAAATACTTCTTTCAGACAATCATGTAAGAAGTGGATTCGTATTTCCGAGACACCGTGATTCACATTTGGTGACCTTCACCATCAGTTGGAAGCAGCTAATACAAAAGCCTCTTTCTCTTTGACTGTCTTGTAGCTTGAGGGATAAAGTAGGTTCTTACAAAGCACATGCACAGAGGCCAGTCTTCTTGAGAGCAGGCCATAGCTCCTCAAGTGCGCTCTGACGGCCTACGAAGGAGCCTCAACTGCGAAGCCTCTGTCGACCCTCCCTTGTTTCAGGATGGCTTCTTGACAAAATTAATCTCCCTTCAATGGTTATTCAAAAAATATCTTAGGCTTGTTATTACTTCCCCAGATTGCAGACTATTCATGGCTTCTGGTTCTGAGGTGAGAAACACCACTTGGAAGGACTTAAAGACTCCCAGCCATCTTTAATTAGAGGAGTTCAGAGGCTCCACAGTGCAGAGCTTATGCAATCCAGAAGATAGAGTTGAAAAGCCAAAGTAGCTTGAGTTTGACCATGTAATCTGTCAAGGAACAGCTAGATGACTTTAATGGGTTTCTTAAAATAAATAAAAGTAAAGAAAATGAAATTTTACTCTTTTAAGAAGAGATTTAGGTATTTGCTATTTATACACTATTCTGCCCAAATGTGTGCCTGCATGCCAGAAGAGGGCACCAGATTTCATTATAGATGGTTGTGAGACACCATGTGGTTACTGGGAAGTGAACTCAGGACATTTGGAAGATCAGCCACTGCTCTTAACCCCTGAGTCATCTCTCCAGCCCCCGAACTTTTAATCTTATAAAAGACCATAGATGTAAGTTTGGGAACAAACCCAAGTCATCTGGTTTCTGAGTTATAGATTGGTATACGAAAGCCTTCAGCTTATTTAGCCAATAATCATTAAGTACCATCAGATGGAGATTAAAAAAAAAAAAGGCTTATGGGACCCAGCTGGTAAAATAGAAGGACTCTTCATGAGAAGAGCTACTATTTATAATAATTAAATTGGAAAGACATCAATTGAGGCCAGGAGTGGGGGGGGGCAGGTTTTTAATCCTGGCACCAGGGAGGTAGAGGAGCTCTGTGAGTTTGAGGCCAGCCTGGTCTACATAGTGAGCTTCGGGTCATCCCTAGCTACATAATGAGACTGTGTCTCAAAACAAACAAACAAACAAACAAACAAACAAACCCTAATCGAAGACCAAACTTTCACTATGCAGAAAGATTTCCAAATAAAATGTCCTTTGAGGGGACTAGGTCATATGTGTGAGATGTTGACCTTAAAGGAAGGATTAACCCTCCTTCAAGGCAGGCATAGCTCAGGCTTCTTGACCTAGATTAGCTCAATCGGGATTTTAGCTTATAAAAATGCAGCCCACAAATAACCAACCATATTAGATTAAGAGTTGGTGAATGCTTGCCTTTAAAGGTGTTTTTCATAAGTCTACTTACTTTATAGAAAGTCTTAACCTATTCATTCTAAAACAGAATAAAGCAAAACACAAAAACAAAGAAAATACCTTATTTCCTCCTTAGTGATATCCCTTCATGTATTCAGTCAAAGAAAAAAAAACATCAAATAAATGCAAATGAAAACACAAATACAGTCTTGAACTGTAAAACAAAAATAGCCTAAGTAAGCCAAGCCTTTCTCTGTTGTTGGTCTTTGACTCTGTGACTTCAGGTTTCCCTCTATGCGCACCCCCTGGTTTCGGAATTCTTTCCTTTATATCTGTCCCTCCATGCTCACCTTTCAATTTTCCTAGACACCCTTGACACGCACCTTACTCGAAGGACACCTCTCTGCATTCTGAATCCTGAAATGCCTATCTGAAGTGCTAACCTTCCTGACCAGCGCCTGCCAAAAAGGCTAGTGAGGGCATTTTAAGCTTGGCTTCCAGTGAGCCGGCTCTTCCGATATTCTTCTCTATAGATCCATGTGGGAAATAATATTTACTAATCCAAAAAACCTAATCCTTCTTTTTAATTTCGAACAGTTACCTGCATTTTGGGTGAACAGAGTCGGAGAGGACCTGCTGAGCCACTGTGGCATCCCGTTCTGCGAAATATCTGCAGGCAGAGGGAAAGACAGTCACCTCACCTGGTGGGAGGCCACTTGGCACTCAGAGACAGACGCTGGCATGGGGCCATCATGCTTCTAGAGCCAACAGACTTGAAAAAGTAACTGTGAACTTTGTTTACTACCCAGAGAGCCAAGTATACAGTGAGGCATTATCGAGGATTCGGGTGATTGAAGTGATGGAAGACACCATAGTCGAGGGCCTGAGAGAAGCAGAACTCCACGCCCTTCCCCTCTCCCCTTCCCTCCCCCTCCCCTCCCCTCCCCCTTTCCTACCCTCATTTTTTTTTCTTTTTTTCCCCTACCCTTCTTGTACACACTTTCTCTCCCTTTTTTCCTCCTGTCCTTCCTTCCTTCCTCTTTCCCCCACTAAGGCAGTGCCTCCCATAGCTCGGGTTGGCATTGACCCCATTATACAGCCAAGGATGAGTCCTGCCTGACCCCTTTGCTTCAGTCTCCCAAGAGTTAGGAGTTACAGCTGTGCGCCACAAGGGCTGTGCGCCCAGATCAAAGGGATCTTAGAAAGCAGTCACACTCTATTTGAATTTTGGTGATTAGGAAACATCTCACCGAACTTAGGGATGTTAATAAAAACCAAATTTCTGCCTTGGGTGGGGCTTGGCAATGAACTTTCATAACAAGCATAAAGACTCACACAGCTTCAAATGTACATCGTAAAACGTATTTAACGCAGACAATAATAAAACTACAGCAAAGTTACTAATGTCTGCCTACACAATTCATTAGACAAACCTAAGAAGGCAAGGAAAATTTAGAGCAGCAATTTTAGATTGCTTTATTTATTTTGTGTGTTTATGCACATGTGGTTGTGCACCTGTGGAGGTCAGAGGGCAGCTTAATGAAGTCAGTTCTCTCTTTTTACCATGTAGGTTTCTGGGCTCAAATTCAGGTCACTGAATGAGGTGGTAGGCAATTTTCCCTGTTGAAACATTTCAAGGCCCGGTATTGGTATTTTATTTCGAGGTACATATTGAAAAATGAGCAGCGAAATGACAAATGGTACAAAATTTGCACTAACTCTTTTTGAGGGTCTAAAAAGAATTCAGGCCATCAATATAAGAGGGTATGTTTTTGATGTGCTTAAAGATTTATATAATAAAAAATTAAAAATACATATCTAAGATCTGCTTTAAACATTTCTATGAAGTCTGTTGAAATATAGGCAAGGTGCTGGCAAGTTTTAAAACTGTATTATCCTAGCCAGGTGGTGGTGGTGCACACCTTTAATCCCAGCACTCGGGAGGCAGAGGCAGGTGGATCACTGGGAGTTCGAGGCCAGCCTGGTCTACAAAATGAGTCCAGGACAGCCAAGCCTACATAGAGAAGCCTTGTCTCAAACAAACAAACAAACAAACAAACAAACAAACAAAATTGCATGATCCTGATTTTTCTCTTCAGAGGATATGAATATTCTTCTGGCATCTCTTGGGAAGTGGGTTTGAATGCAATAGCTCCTCTTTGCAATGTCAACACAGGCAGACTAGCACATTGCTTTAATGCTCAACTATTCTGTATTTTACTCACTGTAAATTGTAAAGCCCCAGAAGACCCATTCCTCGAAAATCGGTTTTCGGATCATCACCTTGGAAACCAATCTCACACCACTGCTTAGAAATCCGGGACTCCAATGGAGTGTTGGGCTTCAGGAACTCCCAGAGCTGGAGGCAGAAGAAAAGAGAACCGTTCTTGGCTACGCACACACAAGTGCCCTGTCTTCTTGGCTCAGATGTTGTAAATTGTATTCTGACAGTGGGATTTGTAAAGGTGAATATATGCACATATATTTCAATAGCAGTTCCCACAGGTGACGCAACACCTTTCTGGGTTGGATGACAGAAAAGCAAAAATGTGATTTCACAATAAGAGCAAGAGGTTATAAGCCTTGACTCTCAAGAGTGAGCAGTAGAAAGCTCTTAAGGAGTTGTTGCTTTGAAGGCAGTGGAACACATACCTATATATCCCAGTGTTTCAAATCTTTGTATTTCTGTTCCTAATTAATGAGGTAAAGAGATAAATAATATTCCACAGAAATGCTCTTTAGAATTCTCTAAAATATTTAAGACTACAAAGGAAAAGGAGAGTGGAAAATGTTGAGGTCACTTTGTTGTTCAACTCCATAGAAACCTTGTTCTAACGTTACATCGATACGCTGAGCATGAACACCATTCACAAAAGCAATAATGGATGGCTTGAGTTTTATTTCTTAGGTCTCACCTGTGGAAGGAGTGAGAGCAAACACCACATGGCTAGATAAGGAAACACCAGCACCGTTCATGAGTAAGCCTCAAGACACATTATCAACCTGAGGAGTTGCCTAAAATAATTTCACTCAAAATCAACTGTGTACCAGTGGAAAATATAAAATTGGAACACCACTCTCTGCTCCTGTTATCTGTACAAAATTAGGTTTAGCGCCCATCACAATGACAGAGATAGGTAGACAGGTGGCAGGTATTGTGACTCATGGTTCTGTCTAGGAATGTAATGCTTAGAGATTAATGCAGCTCTGAGCATCCTGACCCGGGTGCTGGGAATTGAGTTTGGGTCCTATGGGAGAGCAGGAAGGGCTCTTAACTGCTGAGCCATCTCTCCAGTCCTACAAATATCATATATGTTCAAATATTATATTTTATTTCTTGTGTGTATATGTGGTGGTCATATGTGCTAGTATGTGGTGTGTGTGTTGTGGACACGTGTGCAAATGTCTGTTCACTTGAGTGGGGCCAGAGGTTGGTATTGACTATCTCCCTCAATTGCTCTTTAGCTTATTTTATTTGGGAGGGGGGGGGAGGGATAAGGACTCTCAATGAACCCGGGGCTCACCAATTCATCTAGACAAGATGGCCGATGAGCTTCAGGGAGCTTTTGCCTCAGATTGAAACTTCAGGCCCTTGTGTCGCCGCCTCCGCACCCCCCCCCCCAGCAAGAACTTTGCCAACAGCCTTTCTCTAGGCCCCAACCCTGTAGTCTCCTTACTATTTCAGAAATAGTTAAACTTCCAAATTCTTTACTTTCTATTATATGAATCTTAAAGCGTCGACAGAACAGTAATACAAAATTGTCTTGCTTTATTGTGAATTGTCACATGTCAGGCCCAGTATAAAATGTAATATCTAGAGGCAGAAAATTATGAACAGGTAAAAGAATCTGCAGTTCAGAGGGCGAGAAGCAGTCAGTAGGTAACGTGCTTGCTACACAGTGTGTGGGCCAGGGGCCGATTCCCAGCACTCTGCACAAAAGCCTGGAGTGATGGCTCAGGCTTTGAATTCTCGTTTCTGGGATGGAGAGAAGTGAGACTCTGGAATTTGCTAGTTCCAGGTCAATGAGAAGCACTGTCTCATTGGTTTCTGAGGAGTGACAGCTGAGATTGACTTCTCGCCTCCACACTTGTGCATGAATCCGGACACACACACACGCACACGCACACGCACACGCACACACACACGCGCACACACGCACACGCACATGCACACGCACACACACACACACACACGCACACGCACACGCACACGCACACGCACACGCACACACACACACCCCCCTCTGCAGCTCGTGTTCATGTATTGTGGTTTTTATAGACACGACTCTAATATTACTTCTTCATAAGATACAACATTTATGCTGATGTCACAGCACCAAACCCAACTGATGTAAAGACACCAGGCATGGTGCTGCATGCCTGAAATCATAGCACATGGGGAGGTAGAGGCAGGCAAGTGGATCAGGGGTTCAAGGTCAGCCTTGGTTACGCAGAGAATTAAAGGCCAGCCTGCGTTAGCTGAGCAATGAACTGGGTCAGCAAACCCTGTCCCTGATCTCTCCGGCTACGTTGGGCAGTGCACCGTGTGAACGCTGCCTTAACTACTTCCTTCTGTCTTTGCAGTAGGATAGCAGCCGGGGGCAAGAGGATCACTCACACATAGCTATATGACCATGAGACACTTACAAAACTGCATCTAGGCCAACACTGGCCTGTGTGCTTTTGTTTGCTGACTCTTATCCTAAACAATTTTGTGGAGTAGAAAGTAGGGGTATTATGGCCCATCTTAAAGATAAAACTTGAACTGGGGCAACTATACACCACCATTGGCCAGGCTCTGCAGACACGGGTTTCCTCGGCAGAAGCCGGGCAGTGCAGTAGTCGGGAGCCCTTTCTAATCATGTGAGTTTGCACAGTCACTTTAGCTGCCCATCCTCTTGTTTTCTCACCGCCATCTCCCAAAGGTGGCAAACAAAACAAAACAAAACAAAGCATGTATCGGCACAAGGCTATTGTGAGAATTAAAAGGGAGAACTAAGTGCAGGATTTACTATAGCGATCGGAACACAGCAAACACCCAGTAAGTGTTTCAATATTATGACTTTATACTTGGAATTCAAATACCCAGGAGGGCCGAATGAAGACCTCACCTCTGTGTGTGTTTGGGAAGGCTAGAGACTACTTCAAAATCCAGTGAATAAGGATTTTAAAAGCCAGGCAGCTCCTTCCTTGAGAATAATGAACATCAGTCAGATCAACGAGCAAGTTCCTGGGCACCTGGGTGTCACAGCCTAGTCTGTGTTATGGTGAAAGGCTCTGTGTGTGATGGACGGGGATGCGGGAGATGGAGCTAAGGGAGATACAATGGGAAGAGACTAACGGGCAGCTCTGAGCAATACGGTCTCTCTACTACAGCACGCAGGAAAATTGAAGATGTTTTGTTTTGTTTGAGAAAGTATCTTTCATACAGCCCAGACTGACCTGTAAGGCCCAGTCATCTTGCTCTGGCCTCCCCTGCACTGTAGAGCCATCCAGGGATTAAGACGGCCTAACTAGGCTCATAGGACCTCTCTGTCAGTAGTTAAGAGGTGGAAGGAGCCTTGCGTGGTGGCGCTCGCCTTTAATCCCAGCACTCGGGAGGCACAGGCAGGCGGATCGCTGTGAGTTCGAGGTCAGCCTGGTCTACAAAGTGAGTCCAGGACAGCCAAGGCTATACAGAGAAGCCCTGTCTCAACAAAACAAAACAAAAACAAAAACAAACAAAAAACAATAAGGGGTACAAGGAAAGGGTCGGGTGGCACCTGTAATCTCAGCATTTTGGAAGCTCAGGCAGGAGAACTGCCACAAATTCAAGGACAGACTTGGCTACATAGAGAGTTCAGGACCGACACACAATAACGAAGTGAGACTCTGTCTCGGGACAATAAAATAAATAAATAAATAAATAAATAAATAAATAAAGTGCCAAACCCAATGCTAAACAGTTCTGGCTTTATTCTTTAGCAGATATGTGATAGTCAGACAGTCAGAACCTGGAGTAAAATAAATGTAGTTTTCTCATCTCTAAAACAAATAGTCGCTACCCTGATTCGTTAGCCATGGCATCAGAATGACAGCACGCTCACACTCAAATCACTGATAAACATTAACAGGCTATTTGGATATGTCTGACGCTCATGACACCAGCCGAGATAAACTCAGAATTAACAAATAGGACTTGGATGCCTGCTGGGTGCTATCTTTAGTTGGTCTTGACACATAGCTAAGTGTGATGGATGGCTAATCTTGCTTCTCAACCTGACAACATCTGGGATTAACAAAAACCCTAGCAGCTGGGCACGCCCGTGAGAGCTTTTTCTTAGATGGATCTTTTGAGGTGTGGAGACCCACTGTAAATCCAAGCCATCTCTTCTGGTGGCAGCCCACATACAAGGTCATGGAAGAAGGAAGCTTTTGCTTTTTGGCCTGCTTGCCCTCACTGTCACTGGCAAGTTCACCCGTCTTGTCCCTGAGCCTTTCTTTGTTGGTGCTTAGAAACATCCAGTGTATCAGTGATTCAGGATTTCAGCACAGACTGAAAATTGGCAGCTCTCTAGGAATTCCCTGGGACTCCAGCACCAGACTGGAACTGATGAGACATCAGTCTTGTGGGTTAAACAGCTATAGGAGCTATCAGGAGACAGACATTGTTGGATTACTTGAGTCATAGTTGGTAAGCCTAATAAGTCCCGTTTTAATATCTATAATTCATTGTTAGTTCAGTTCTGTTACTTTAAAGAATCTCTCTCTCTCTCTCTCTCTCTCTCTCTCTCTCTCTCCACCTACTATAAGCTAGCTCACATATGAGTCCAGCCACACAGCAGGCATACAAAGGCCATAGCTAATTCTGAATTTATCTCAGCCATTGGGAAGCACTTCGGACATGTATAACCAGGGTGTTAATCACACCAATTCATTTCATTTTCATTCACCTTGATCCTTGTTACGAAATCACTTCGTTGAGCTTGATAACCTCCATCTGGGGGATGGGCAATAGGAGGGGGTAGAACTCAGCTAGTCAGTTGAGCTAGTCCCTCCCCTCAGCTGGTCAGGAGAGAAAGCGAAGAAGGAATGCTATTGCCAAGCCTGAAGTTTCTTCCGTTTTAAATGATCCCTTCAGATCCAGCACTAATTAGTAGGGACAAATGAATCACCAGCTAAGTACTTGCATACACAGAAACACACACTCATTCACACAAAACACAAGATGCAGTAAAGAAATTACATCTGTTGACATAAACAAAGGTAAGGCAGATAAACAAATGCTTTGTCCTGTTTTTTTTTTTTTAAGATTTATTTTAAATGACTTACATGTGTGTATCTACATGAATACATGAATATCATACATGAATACAGGTGCCTGGAGAGGCCAGATGAGGGCATCAGATCCCCTGGAGCTGGAGTTACTGGCGGTTGAGAGGCCCCTCCCCCCATATGGGCACAGGGATTCTAACTTTGAGCAGTAAGCCTTCCATGCATCCCCTCCCCTAGATTTGCCACTCCCTGTTTGAAGTTTAGGAAGAGACAGAAAAGCACTTGATGGCAGAAGAGCATCTATTTCAGAAGCAAATGTCTGAAACATTTTCATTTAATTACTAGCTCCAAATGTTGGTCTGAATTTTATCATTTGGAGCACAATTTCCTCATATTTTGGTGTTTCATGGAAAGTTTTATTGCTCTTTGATGAAGATGCCAGTGTCACATCTCATAAGATTTGAAGCAAGAATACTTACAATGCCACATTACTTTCCCGGCAGTCTTAATGTGCCAAGTATAAACCTTTACCTCCTCTTTGAGTATTTGCCAAGTCACATGAATAAATAATCAACACAGGGATCTTGGGTAATTTCCCCAGAGGGCTATTGCTGAAGCAGAAATCATCCTCATTGTCTTTGATGTGTATTAAAGTCATAAGTAAAAAACCCATGACATGCTGACAAACGCCGCCTCATTTCTACAGCTTTCAACACATTTGAAAATTTGAGCCTGAGCCAAGTGCGAGGTGCCCCTCCCCAACAGAAGTCACCGTGGATGTTTTCTCAGTTTATAAAAGCTGACAGGCTTTAAAGTTAATTTCCCATATGAATTTTCGGATGAAAAAAAAATATATATATACACCTCCCACCAGGAATAGAACTCAGATTGGCCAGTCTGTGGCAGCACCATTGCCTTCCTCACCTTTGTATCTCCACTGCTCGGCTGAGTGCCTGGCTGAGTGCAAGTGCCAGGCTGAGTGCAAGTGCCCTCAGCTCACATCAGACAACACTCACCTTCAGAAGCATCTCTTCATGCTGGGGGTTCTCAGAATCATAGGGCTCCCTGCGCAGTTTTTCTACATCTGCAATGAGGTTCCTGTAACCCACAATTTGCAGGAGGCAAGCTTGGAGAGAGACTCCCAACCTAAAGTACAGAGGAACTGAGTGTGAGGGATGATCGAGCCCACATGTTGTCAGCATTTGCTCATTGAAGCTTGTATGATAGAACGTTTTATGTAAATATTTTTGTATATATCCAGGAATATATATATGTATGTATGTATATATATATTCATGTATATATTCACCATTCCTTTTTCTCCTTTTTCATTTAGTTTCTCCAGACAGGGTATCCTGCTGTAGTTCAGGCTAGCCTAGAATTTACTGCATAGCCCAGACTGGCCTTCAGATTCATGGCAATCCTCTTGTCTCAGTTTCCCATCATGCCTGCCTAGAAGCACAGCTCTTGCTGAACTGTGAAAACCCTTTTCCTTCATTTTACCTTTTTCTTAAGTACAAGTGCAACTGCTTAGCTAAGTAATAATAACAACCACCACCACCACCACCACCACCACCACCAAGGGAGGCCTTCGAGAAGGACATTTGAGAGTAAGATGTGACAGCAGAGGTGACAATAGATTGTTAGGGACCATTTAGATGGGTATATTAAATTTACTTCAAAAGTCTGTGTATGAGAGGGAGAGAAGGAAAGAGGGAGGGGGCCCTTAGGACATTCAAGACGAGAGAATTTTCTGTACAGAATAAAAGAAACAAAGACAGCAGTGGTGACGTGGGGGGGGTAGGGGGGAGGGGGGAGGGGGAGGGGGGAGGGGGGAGGGGATAGCAGGGGCCAGTGACAGCATCGCCTCTGTGTGTAGTGGTGTTTCAAGAGAAGAGGAGGTGCCACGAGAGAAGTCTCCCCTTCATGACAATTCCGCTGATGGTCTGTGAACACTTTCTCACGTGGAAACACAATCTGCTTTGCTTATTACCAGATGGACCACATTCTGTGGTCCAGAACAGATTCATCTCCACCACTCCCCTGCCAGCCTTACTTATTTTATGATTTCTATTCTTCGAGTCTCATTTCCAGGGCTAAGGGGGGTGGGGAAAGCCCTGTTCCTTCCATTTCCTCTCGTGGGGCATGGCTGCTGATGCTTTGTGATGGAGCATGCATCCTGCTGTGAATACACAGTAGATTGAATATATAGACGTATGCACATATATATTTAACAATAATAACTAAAGGAAAAGAAGCCATGGGATTGAGAGAGAGGAGGGGACAGAGCACAGGGGCGCTGCGAGGATGAGAGGAAGGGGGAAATGATGTAATTTTATTTTAATTAAAATGCTTAAAAATTTAGCAAAGATTTAGTGTGTGTGTGTGTGTGTGTGTGTGTGTGTGTGTGTGTGTGTGTGTGTCTGGATGAGTTTATATGCACTAGAGCATTCAGGCACCTGCAGAAGCCGGGAGAAGGTGTCAGATACTTTGGAACTGGGGTTACTGGTGACTATGAGTCCCCATGTGGGTCCTGGGAGCTAAGCCCAGGTTCTCCACAAGTGCTCTTAGCTGTGAAGTCATCTCTCCAACCCATGAAAAAAGATTTTAAAACTAGTGACCATCCGGTTAAATCAGCCTTAACATCTGAGTCGGGGAAAGGTACAGCTTATTGGCTCTCAAGACTGCAGGAAGATGTAGTAGACACCAGAAGGAAATGGAGGCTTTAAACATTGAACTTCCAGATAGATCAAGACTCAGCAGTGCCAAGCATACTCCTAAATCCCCTTCAGCTCTGGCTCCATCTTCGTTAATTAGCAGTCTTTCTTAGTGGTGACATCTGAAGTCCTCATGCATGCAGACCCAAAAGACAGTTTTACTGTTACCTACCCCAAATTGTCTCTAAATGTACCTGAATTTAGAATGTACTCTGCCCAGTGCCTTGAAGGTCCAAATTTCACTGACAATTGCTGCACTCAGTGGAAAATATAAAGCTAAATTTAAATGTCATGAACAGTGCCAAATGCATTTGAATACTTCCAAGATGAGAGGAATAAATTTTAAAGTTCTAAAGTATCCATATTAAAAAGTCTCTTCCTCCCACGCAGGCCTGTCTTCTTGACAAGCAGGTAGGAACTGTCTCAAAGATTATCAGCCCAGCATGATGAAATATTCATGAGGGAGCTGGAGGAATATTCTAGATGGAGCAGAATCAGCATAAGCACATTTGTGATGTGAACACATGCAATTAATGTAAAGCACAGCCATGGAGTAATGTCCTGCTGATGAGTGGGCTTCCTTGATCTTCTACCTTGATGTCAGCTTGCACGCCCTCCTTTCCATTCATGGCAACAGGACCAGAAGCCTAAAGCCACTGCATTTACAAACATGTAGAGACCCTGCTATTATTATCTATTATTCATCTGAAAGTCAAAACACTGCAGATGACTATTTTAAAGAGAAAGGAGAGACAGACAGACAGACACATACATACATACATACATACATAGATAATAGATAGATAGGTAATATATGGAGAGAGAGAGAGACAGACAGACAGACAGACAGACAGACAGACAGACAGACAGACAGTCATACAGACAGAAAAACAGACAGACAAAAATGTGATTTGTTCTCTGTATTCCTTACACACAAGCCCAATTCTTACTGTGGATTGATGTCAGGGTTAATTTTTTTCAACTCCATGATGTCATCAATAGTCTTTTCGATTGCATCGGGGTGAACACTCACTGATGTCTGCAACAGCTGCAAAACATCTTTGAATCAGTTTCTTTCATTAGCACCAATGGCTTAAATAATACCTCTTGGGATGGAGGCTTCAGGGACTACATTTCTGCACTAAAGTAAGCGCTAAAAGTAGGCTGATGTAGTGTGCTTGAGTTCCGATGCACTGTTTTCCCACAGCTGGGGTGGTTGTATTATGCTTTATTCTTTACCATTGTCATTTGTTTCAAGTTATTTATATTACACTGTTTCCTTTTCACCTGATAGGCTGAGTGAGGCCCCTGGGGACATAGTCTAAAGCCGTGGTTCTCAACCTTCCTAACGCTGCGACCCTTTAACACAGTTCCCTATGTTGTGGTAACCCCCACCATAAGATTATTTCCATTGCTACCTCATAACTTCAAGTGGGCTACTGCTATGAATCATAATGTTTTCTGATAATCTTAGGCAACCCCTGTGCAAAGGTCATGCGATCCTAAAGGAATAGTAACCCACAGGGTGAGAACCGCTGGTTTAAATGTTGCCAAAGTTAAGAGAAGATGAGATAAAATTACCAAAAACCTTCCAAAGTAAATATGTTTGTTTCTTATGTAGGCAGCCAGCTGTGTACTCCTCTAAAATTATTTGTTTTATATGTAAGGGTAGACTGCCTGAGAGCACATCTATGGCTCATGTGTGTGCAGTGTACTTGGATGTCAGAAGACAGTTACTGATGGCTGTGAGCCCAGTGGGTGCTGAGAATCCACCTTGGGTCCTCTGAAGAGTTTCTAATCACTGGCCTCTATCTAGCCGTGTGTACTATCTTTATTGTTACTATAGTGGCCTCTCTGATGTCATCGGAAGGTCGCAAGTATAAAGTTAAGTGGCTTGACTACTGTGGAAATATTAGCTAATATTTCTTATTTTATGATTTAAAAGGTGGTATAAAATGAGTTAATTCAGCACTAGACTTTCCAAGTCTGCCTAGAAACTGTCATATATGTGAAACTGTATGTTAGCAATGAGCTAAGCACTTTCTGTTTACATTGGCTTTTAGTCAATGATACATTTTTCATTCTTTCTTGGTTTCATTTTTTTTGTTTTAGTTTTTATTGTTTCAATTTTTTATTACATTGTGTATATGTCTGTGTGGGGGTGCTTATGCTACATAGCATGACTGGAAATCAGAGCCACTTCTTCCATGTGGGACCCGGGAATCAAGGCCTGGCTTGGTGGCAGTAACCTCTACCAGCTGAGCCTTCATCTCACTGTTCCACAATTTTTATGCTTTATGACAGAGGTAAGCCCCTCAGTGAAAAGTTATTGAAAACCAAAAACAAGGAGATGATTTTACTTACCTTACTTTTTGAATCCCTCAGCGACGTTTCTGTTAAAGCAATAACACACACACACACAGAGACACAATGTCATTAGAAATAACGCGGGATGAGTGCTTGGATGTTACTTACTGAACTATGACGTGACAGCCTCAATCCCACCAAACTCTGAGTTCTGCCCTCCCTTTTGCGTAGTGCTCACCAATTTTCATGGTTCTAGAAGCTCCAGGTTTGGTGCTGTAGCAAATCCTTTGCAGTTCACACCTTCCGGTGAGCTTCCGCATCACAAACTTCATGCAGCGCCACAAAAACTTACAGTAAAAATACAGGCACACCTGGATCAGCATCCTGTGGGGAACAAAAAACAGCACCCTTCCGATAGAAAGCTGGGAAAGAACAGAAAGCGACCACCACCAGCAAGAGAAAAAGGCGGGAAGAAGGGCGGCCGTCAGATGTCGGCGTCCACGGGTGTCTGCTACTCCACTCCAGAGAGTGACAATAACACGGCTGCACAACTCCAGCAAGCTGAGGGTAAAACCCTGACATTCTTTTTCTGCCATCTTTGTCTAAAGTATCTTGCAAATCAATTAGCGTTGACATCGCCTCTGCCTGAGACGCGGGGTGGGGGCGCCTTCTCTTGCCTAAGCTGTTTAGTCCCTCCTCGCCCGCCCACAGCCCCCACCCCACCCCTACCCACACCTCCCGCCATGCCTTAAGGCCCTCCACTCAAGCCCCACTGCCAATCCCAGCACTCCTTGCGTCTACCCTAAAGCTTCCCCACCCATTTGCAGAGGAGGCGCTTTTGACCTTCCATTCTTCCTCCAAGAGGACAACGTTCTCTGATTTGAACTTTTCAGAAACTCTATTCCCGGCCTCTCACTAAGCAATGTGTACTTTATGGTAGATTCCCAGCTCACTCCAGAGGCCCCTCAGCAAACAGAGGATCACGCTGTCTCCGAGCGTACATGTATTTACATGTAAGTGAACTTGTGAGTTTTCTTTTTTTTTTTTTTTTAACATGGATTTTTGGATTTAAAAACGGAAGTGCCTGCTACCTCACGCTATTGTTCAGAAATCTCACAGTGCCTCTTGTTTTAGAGACAATGGCAGCCTGTCACCCAGAATGCTATGTGCAGCCCATGTCTCCACACTGTGTTCCTAGGAGACGGAGTTATTTCTATTATTTCACACGGATGTCATTTCTAAAAGCCTCTCCCTCCTCCCTCAAATGTTCTCTGATTCCCTCTAGTTCCAAAATACGATGCTCAGGGTTATTCAGATCAATTTCAGTGGTTAACACTCTTAACAATGTGACTGACTAATCAACTGATTATTTTGTTAAATTCATTGTTTGAATCGTTTGAATATCTAATACCATCAACATCCTTGTGTAAAAAGTAAAAGAGTCTAACGTGTACAAAGGCACAGGGTTTAGATCTCATAAACACAGAGCAATGTGACAAGCAAGAGCACCGAACCCATGCTACTCCACAAATAGAAACCATGCAATCCTTTTGCAGGCAAAAAAATCACACCCTAGGACAGCGAATAACATGAAAATGCTCATGATGCTTACTAAATAGGAAAAACTAGACACAGATACACATACAATGACCTAAATTTTCTCTAAGAAATAAAACAATTTTAATAGTGATATATAAGCCACGGGAGGGGCGGGCAGGGTACATGCTAATAGGGGTTTATTATTGCTAATTATTGAAGTCATCGTCAGTAATTTTCCCTTGATTTACTAAGTACATTTTCTTTCTTATTTTTTTTAAACACGAAAATGATAAAAAAAAAAAAACCCTAAATTTGTATGATGATCATCGAAAGTCATTGGTTATGCTTTTTCTGTGTGCAGCCAGTTACTATGAAACCAGCTGGATGCTGCACTTAACTAAGTTATTAAGTCTGACATTTAAGTGTTCGAGTCAAATACATTCTAAGCTATGGTAGGATTCAGGTTAACAGCTTTCAAAAAAAAAGTTATCCTAAAATTAAATTTAGTGGAACATTTTAATTAGGCAAGTGAGAAGATTATAAAGCCGCAATGTGTTCGCTTGGAAGATGACTTATTTTCTAACTATTGGATGTCTATTCCAGAAAAAAAAAAAAAAAGAAGAGTTGTGTCTCCACTGGTCTCCAGGCAAATGGCGAGGGTAGTAATCCTGGGAAGTGTCGCTTCTGTTACAAAGTAAAGGGGGAGAGCTATCGTAGCTGTTCGGTTTCCAGTTTTCAGTGGTAAATGGCCTCAGCCTGTGGATTAGTGTCCATCGAAGCCCCCTTTCAAGTCTATGCATGAGGAGGACTCTAGACTGCATGGTCTTTGGGTCTCTGAAGTACTAATAAGAGGCTCTGGAAATTGCTGATGAGTACTATGGCTTAGAACTTGAATGCCCTCCAAAGGCCCATGTGTTAAAGTCTTGATCCCCGGGAAGGTACTTAGGGAGGTGGCGAGACCTAACAGGAAGTCTTTTCACGGAGGCCGGTCTGTGAAGGGGACAGTGGGACCCTGCCCCTTTCCTCCTCCTCCATGGCTGTGTGGTCACAAGGTGAGAGGCTTTGGTCCCTGAGGACTTCCAACCTGAAGCGCCACTTCGCCACAGGCCCAGAGTGACAGGACACAGCAGTTACTTCAGAATTATGAGCCAAGTGGTCTTTTCGTTTGAAGTTGCTCTCAGCTATTGATTGCAGCAAAAGATGCTTTTTGATGCGCGGAGCTCCTTCATAGTCACTCTGCCCAGAGAAAGGGCATTGGCCATTTTATAGCTTAAGTTAAGCTCTGCAATGTGTCCCCTGTGCCTGCTGTGTCAGGCCAACACACAAGTGTGGCTTGAGGCTTAGAATTGTCACCTCGGTGTCAGGGAATGTCTATCTGTAGAGTGACTTAGAGCCTGGATATCATTTCTCCCCAGGTCTCCTTGTATTTCAGAAGAAAATGCCAGCCAGTGTGGCTTTTTACATTAAGAGAGGAGGAAAAAAAAAAAAGACATCATATTCCGTGTGCTTTTCTCTCTTTTCATATTTACATCATCAAAAGTAGTGACATGCACTAGAATTGCATAGTGAGGCTTAGGATGACAGCATCGCTCTGAAGATGTGCCAGAAGACTATGGCAGCCCTTTCCCACAGTCACATAACCCACACGGCAAGCCATGAGTGACAAAACCAGTGAACTGGCACTCATGTGCTACCTACTCCCTTGTAATCTTCATGCTTGCAGTCTTTTAACACTATTTGTTATGCAGAATAAATTTCTCATCTCTCTTTTTTTTTTTTTTGAAAGAAGTGAAACTTGTTTTAAAGACGTATGTACTTTATGTGCATAAGTGTGCCGGCATGTGTGTATGTGTGCCACATGTGCACCTGGTACCTGTGAGTTCAGAAGAGGGAGTTGGCTCCCCTGGGTCTGGAGTTAGGGATGTTAGTGAGCCACCACGCAGATGCTGGGAGCCAGACCCAAGTCTTCTGCAAGAGCTACAAGTGCTCATACCTGCCGAGCCATTTCTCCAGTCCCTCCCTTATTTTTCTATCGAGCTAACACACACACAGACATTTTATTTAAAAAACAGCTTAAGATCCTAAGTACTATCCTAAGAAATATCCAGAACTTCAGATCTTCAATATTTCGGCAGACATAATCCGTTGTGTGTTTTGTGCATAGGCCTGGTCTAGGCAAGGCATGCTTGGAGGCAGAAAGTCAGATTCCTCCCTGCATTTTGAGGGCAGTAACTAAATCCAACAATCTACTCTGTGCAAGGACCAGACCAGCAAAGCTCCCGTATGCATGGCTTTAAGCCCCAGAGCTATGAAGTTTATGGGCGGGGGGGAGGGGAGGAGGGAAGGGGAGGTAACACTTCATGATCAAGAGAAGAACACATTTTAAAATGGTGGGAAGTGTTTTGAGATTGTTAACTGTTTTGACATAATACTGTGAGAAGGAAGAAGGTAAGAAAAGGATGCATGAATGCTTTCCCTTTTGGAGTGAGGAAGGAAAGGGAGAGAGAAAGAACGCAGAGAGGGAGGAAGGTCTACCTAGCTCTTCCCAGGCTTGAGTAACCCAGACTCGCTCTTCCCCCTTCCCCACTGTGCTTTAAGTCCTGAGTTCGAGAAGAGACATTGCAAATACACCCGAGGGACAGACCTCCTCGGCCCTCTGTGATGGTCACCCACCCTGCTCTGTCTCTTGCCCCTTCCACCAGT